>NW_023270442.1:63896-200329 GCF_011800145.1 Mirounga leonina | reverse complement strand
TCATGCCTGTTCTCTGTGCCCCTGTAACCAAACCAAAATGTTACTCTAATAAAGTTACTCTTCCAAGTGATTTTTAAGCTCAAATACAGGAGTAAGAACTCAAACAAACATTAAAACCTGTCTAGCAAGATAGCCCCAGAGGATAGTCCATATTTAAAACATATTACAACTCTTTCCAATGGTCAGAACATGAAGCCCCTTTCTCTTTGCCAAGGACAGTACATAAGGCCAAGAAGGTGAAGCCAAAAGGATCAGAAAAGGATTGGAAAAAATGATGAGTCATTTTTCTCCCTCTTCCAAGATCCTCAAACACTAGCAATCTGAGAGGAAGAAGGTAGACATTTCAGGTCTGATCTAAATAATATATTAGTCAGGATGCTAGAAAAGCCAACAAGCTGCAAATCATTTTGATGGAGCCAATAAAACAAGTGGATTCCAAAACATTCTTCTTTACAGTATTTGAGAGAAGAGGATAAGAAGAAAAAGGCTTTCTTGGTACAAAAGAGATCAGAGACGTAAGCAAACGATGTGTAGGTACAGTGCACTAATGGAACTTCATTCCCATTTTAAAACTCGTACTAATGGGGACAGGATTCTTTCCCCACATGCATGGGCACTTTGACTCATTCAGACACAACTCTGAGTACTGGGTTAGAGGCACACGAGAGTTAGTGCATGTGTGTGTATCTGCGTGTGCATGCATGGAAAAATCTTTCTCAATCCATGGAATCATCACAAAGTGAAAGGAAAATTAGCCATTGTCTGGTCTCTCTGATTGATAAACACACTTGCACCAGACTCTCAGGCTCCAAACTGGGAGCTTCTGAGATTCTTTATGAAGTCTTAAAAACACAAAGATATATTTCATAAAACTTGGTGAAACCCCAGGCTTTCTTCCTTGAACACATCAACTCCGAATGGAATAGTTTATTGCCTCTTGCTAGCAGTTCCTCTCTATTCTGCACTACAGAACCAAGCTTTAAGAAAAAACACCTTTTGGATGTCTGTCACTCAAGCTTTCCATATACAGGTTTAAAATGAACTCAACATCATACTGTCCTCTGCTTTTTTTTATTTTTATTTTTAAAGATTTTCTTTATTTGTCAGAGAGAGAGCACAAGCAGGGGGAGCGACAGGCAGAGGGAGAAGCAGGCTCCCCGCTGAGCAAGGAGCCCCACATGGGACTTGATCCCAGGACCCCAGGATCATGACCTGAGCTGAAGGCAGACGCTTAACTGACTGAGCCACCCAGGCATCCCGTCCTCTGCTTTTAAGTAACAGTATTATACAAGTGTTCTACTTTACTGAATTAAAAAATTTCCCTTAGTCTACAAAATGTATTTGTAGTAGACAAAAGCAGAGTTTTAACAAGATAAAGATCACTACTCTAAGGTTTTGTTACTGTAAACAATAACTTAAGTAAAGTCATTAATGATGTGTCATATCATTTATAACTGACATGCAAATGATTTATTTTCAAAGCTTCAAAGTTATACTTTTTCATTTAAAAACAAAAGCATTTTCGGGGTGCCTGGGTGCCTCATTGGGTGAAGCATCTGCCTTCAGCTCAGGTCACTGGACTCCCTGCTCAGTGGAGAGCCTGCTTCTCCTTCTCTTCTGCGCCCCCCACTTGAGTACTCTCTATCTCTCTCTCCCTCTCTCTATCTCAAATAAATAAATAAAATCTTGGGGAAAAAAAAAAAACACAACAAAAGTGTTTTCAACCTTTACTTAGTTAATGTGATTCAGAATATAACCTGCTTTCTTTAAGGCTTTTTATCTTTTCGGTTACAGAATTTCTCAGTATTCTTCCTAAACTTGCTTGCCCTGCCCCCCTGCCCCCTGAATTCAATAATACCATAAAAAGACAAAAACATCTTCATACACTGGAGAAAAGGTGACATTTCCTTCCTAATCTCCAGAGAAGGAAGAGGTAAGAAGAAAATTAAACATTTTACATAATAGGACCTGATGCAGGTATCTAAAATGTGCTTTCCGGAGAAATACTTAATGAAAGCTTGTTGTGTGATGGAATGTTTAAGTGGGATCCCTGTGGTCTCTGTGTGAATGTAAATCACTTTAAGGTAGGCACTTACTGAAATTGCTGTATGTGATGTGGACTAGAAATCATTGCAAGTGACGCAGACACAGGTTCAAAGCGAACCAACTTCCATGTAAACGTGGCCTTAAGGTTAGTTGCATATGTAAAATGAAGAGTGATAACTGGGAAAAGCTGCACTAATTCTCCTAATGGTAAAATTAAATTCCTCTATTGCTTTATATTAATACGATATTCTACATGGCATTGCAGTTCCTTCAGCTAAGACGTTAACAGAGAACATTTCTGTAAGTGGTACGATGCAATGCAATAATTCTCAAATATAAAGAGCTATCTTCTCAGATATCAAGTGACTCTGGTGTGATTTCCTTTACTACAAATGATCACAAAAATTTTAAATCAAACAGTCTGTGTAGAGAAGCTGATATACCTAGATTCAGGCGCTATTCTTCCCTCAGAGAATGTTATTGACCACACACAAGTATTCCAACTAACTACAAGCAAATATCTTCCGGATAAGTCTGGGTAGCTATTAATTACTAGACCAGCGCTGCAAGTCCTGGTGATCTTAGTTATGTTATTGCCTCAATATAATCATTTAGTTTTTGTTTAAAAAGTTAATGGAATTATAATGCCCCAATATAAAAAGAGAGGAGAAAGGAAATATTCAACCATAGTGAATAAATGTTGAATATGTAATTTTGTAAAAGACTGACCTAATTAATATCCATAAGCAGGAAGTAATTGTCCATAAATTAGGATGTTATTCAGAAACACCTCCGTAAGTTGGCTGAATAATCAAATAAGTACACATTGAATTATAATAATAGCCAACCATTATATAGCATTTTTTATGTTCCAGACATCATATAAATGATCTACATATTTGAAATCATTTATCTCAAAACAACACTAGGGAGTTGGAACTATTATTATTCCCATCTTATAGATAAAGACATAGAGGTACATTGAGTTTAAGCAACTTGCCCAGAGTCACACAGCTAATATTTGGCAAAACAAGAATTCAAACTCCAACCACCTCACTTCAGAATCCATGCACTTAGTCATAAACATTTTAAAACAACAATTCACTTGCAATAGTACCCATCAACAGAAATAGATAAGGGAATTCATCTCTCTACATAAAAAATACTATAGCCATAAAAATTAAAATCATGAGAATTTTCTATTATGATGTTGGAGATGTTAGACAAACAGATACTGGAGAAATACTGGATGTTGGAGAGAAGTAAAAAGGATCAATTGACATAAACATTTCTGCTGAATATATACATGGCAACAGTATTCCTCCCCTTTGATTGTTCAATATGTATGGAGTAACTTAGGGGTGCTTAACCTGGAGAATGTGCTCCTAGCACTTAGTGCCTTGACAAATATTGCATTTATGTAACTATCAATTCATTTGTAAAGTGTTTTTCCCTAGGGTTTGCTAGAAGTCAATCAGTAGTACCCACTGAAAGAGAACACAAATATGGAATGGGAAGATGGGTAAATTAATCAGGCTGTCAGAATTGCTGACTCCTCTGGTTTTAGTGGAATCTTAACTATAGCTCAGTTTTGTTTCTCCTGTTCTGAAATATATTATACTGGGTATCTAAAATCCAGGAATTTCTATATTTGAGCAACCCTAACATAGAAAGGTGAAAAGCACTTAAGTATTCTGCAAACATCAAATGCAAAGTAGATCCCAGTCAATCAGCCAACTGTGTTAATCATATACTTAACCTAGGCATTCAGCCAACTATCGTCTGCATATATTTGTCAGAAAATCATATAACACCTGATGATTCTCCTAGCAGATCTGCATACACATCTCATAATAAAAGACCATATGAACCCCGGGGAACTCCAGATTTGGAAATTCTTGGAATAGAAAATGGATGGTAGGAAGTTGTGAAGGAAGATCCTAAGTGGAAGTGGACAGAAAGTGACCTCACGGGGTGACATACCTGCATGGATTTACCATGATCTGGAGTCTGGTTTTAATCTCTCAAGGCCAGAAACTGGGACTTAATACTGTATCCAGAAATAAGTGATAAAATGATTCTAACTAAATTCTCACAAAACAGATGTATAGTTAAGAATACTAACTTATCAGCCTGGGTAGCTCAGTTGGTTGAGCAACCACTCTTGATTTCAGCTCAGGTCATGATCTCAGGCCTGGGATCTTGGGGCCTGGGATCAAGCCCCAAGTCAGGCTCTGTGCTCAGCAGGGAGTCTCTTGAGGAATCTCTTTCCCTCTCCTTCTGCCTCTTCCCCACTGCTGGTGTATATGTGTGTGGTGCACACACACTTATTTTTAAAATAAATAAATCTTTTAAAAAAAAGAATACTAACTTACTAATTCATAGTTGAAGATATCACTTCTAATATGCACATTTCCTCCAATATCTATAGCCAATAACTGGATCAGTATGTTAATTGATGGCACATAATTAAAGCAAAGCCCAAGGACTGACATGGGGAGTAATTTACTCTAGCCATGATGAGGTCTAAAGTAAGAGATCAGCCCACAACAAAGAACACACTTTGCTCATGAAAGAACTGAGACCCTGAATGCTGCATCTCTCTTCCTGGATAATGCTATAGCTGAAAGTCCAAAATTTGCCTCTCTAAGAGGACCTTCTCTGTACAAGCCAATCCATTTACCCTTTAACTACACTTTCCTAAATAGGTCTAAAGAATATGATTTCTATTTTCAATAGGTTTTGATTTTTGTTTTGTTTTGTTCTGCTCTCAAAAGCAAACCTGTTTCTATTATCTCCAAGTTCTTTGGAGGCACCTTCTTATAACCCTCATTACTCATACCCCATTATGTGATGTGAGCGACATATAAGGTTGAGGAATTCAAGTCTGAAATAAAGTCCAGGTCAATTCACAGTAGATCTATTATACCTGGGCAACTGCTATCAAAGGCTCCATGCAGACTAGTCAGAGTCAACGTAGTATCTTGAAGTGCTTCTGCATTCTCACCCTCAGTTTGTTTCTCTGGCTTATATTTCTCTTGCTGATCTATAAATGAGTTTCCTCTAATGTCGTATTACCATTTTCCTTTTGCTTTCTACTATTTCTCAAGGAGGATCTCCTCCAGTCACTACATTCATAGAAGTGATCTCTATTTCACACACTAACTTCTCTCAGCATTTAAAAATATCTGGAGGGAACTTGTCCACGTATAGCATCCTCTACCTCCAACGGCCAATCTCCAACGTAAATTCATCATTTTCCTTTAAAGCCCATCAAATCCAATCATCTCCCATGTTTCCCATTTCTAAAGTTGTCACTACTTCTCAGACACTGAGACAAGTACACTCAGAATGTCTTTTGTCCATGCTATCCATTTCACCCCAGTGTGTAGTGTCGGTTTTATTATTTTTTAATTTTTTTCACATATTTGATGGGGCTATGGAAATGTCTTCCTAATTATACTCCCTATTTTCAGTATCTCTATATTTGATTTGATTTTATACATGTCTACTAAATTAGTAGTAGCAACCTTCCCATAGAGAAAATTTCAGTAACTTTAAACTTTACTTACCACTGAAGCTCAGGGGTCCCCAGGATTGCTCCAAACCCATCTTTCTGGGCTTATCTCCATTATTTTTCCTTACTTTGGTGTTCTCCATTTTATGCTTGATGCATTTTTCTACCTCAATCTTTTGTCATTGTCTGAAAAAGCTTGAACTCCAAGTTGAGCTAATTCAATGACCCCTATGGAAAATAATTCTATTTGTTGACAGTATCTACATAGCTTGTGTCATACTCAGTATAGACATCTAACATGAAGTAGCAAATACATAAGTCTTTATGTCAAATTCACATTTTTTAAATGTGAGAAAAGTGCCACAATATAGCAATAATACGAAAGGGATATTTTATTAAAATGTAGGCACTCTAAAAGTACCATTAAACTTGAAACATGCAAAGGAAAATAGTTCAAATTTACTTTTCCTTTATGATCCATCTCAGACGTCTTAGTTACATGCTCCATTCTTGAATTCTCTCATCCCTCTTCCCCATCAACTGTCCACTCTCTCATCAACTAAGATTCAACTCTATATGTAGAAACTATAGATTTATTTATCAATATAATTCTAACAATTACTATCATTTTCTAGATTATTTTAGTCATTTTGTACATATATCCCATATGCCCCATATTCTTTAAAGAAGCTTAACTTAATAAATTCATGTAATTTATTTGTATAATATATATACACTATATATAATTTGTATAATTATACATATTATGTGTATAATTATACAATTCTTATTGTAGCATATAATTATATAAACATATGCACATATACATATGTATAATTATATGTCATATATAATTATATACAGGTACATATATCCCTGCCACCACTGTTACCAACTTCCCACATTATTAAAGGACAGCAGGAATGTAGATTATTTGTGCTATCCAAGTAAAGTCCCTCCTGCTCCCACTGGCTGACTCTATTTTTCCAGCTTTTCCTACACCTGGAAATTTTCAGATCCTGGAACAAGCAGTGAACCATGTGGAAAGAGCCTCAAGATAATAATATTCAGCTTTCATGCTTCATATGTTCCCCTCTACCTCAACAGAATGGGTCCACAAGGGCTCTTCATATAATTTTATGAGCTATAAGGAAAAAGAAATATTGGCAAACTATTGGCAAAGTCAAACAGTAAAACAGTGGTACGTTAGAAGGGTTATATATTTGACATATATAAAATTCTAAGCTTATAGACAGGGTAGTAGTCCTAAGTTTACTACCGTCCCCTCTGTGCATATTACAGGCCTTTTAAACTTTAAGGATTATCAAGTTTACCCCCCTACCCTGCCCCATTTTGTAAAAAAGTGATTGAGGTTTAAAAAGGTTAATCAAACTGTCCAAAAGTGAAGAAGCTAATTATCCATGTTCAAAGTCTTCAGTTTCTTCCCAATCTCCCTATTTGCCCTCAGATACTAAGAAAGTGTTCTAGGAAAATGGACTCCAAAAAAGATGTTCTTTTCCCAGAAATCTAACCTTTTTTATTAAATTAATCTGGGATGTCAGAGAAAAGAGAGACATTTACTACAGTTTTGTTTCTGTGAATTTAAACAGAAGATGGAACAGTACAATGAGATAAGGAAGAGGAAAGAGATTGGGACAAATAATTCAACTGGATAACAGAGCCTTTTTTAGCACCATAATCCATGTGATAGTTCCTCAGTTTTCCCAAGTATTTAGAGTCATTAAATACTGGTACAGTTTCTCAAGCCCATTCCCACTGTTTTTTTCCCTATCAATTCTGGACATTCAGGTATAGTATTCTTTAAAAAATTAGTTAATAGGGGCGCCTGGGTGGCTCAGTTGGTTAAGCATCTACCTTCAGCTCAGGTCATGATCCCGGGGTCCTGGAATCAGGCTCCTTGCTCAGCGGGGAGCCTGCTTCTCCCTCTGCCTGTCTCTACCTCTCCTTGTGCGTTCTCTCTCTCCCCCTCTGACAAATAAATAAAGTCTTTTTAAAAAATAAAATGGTAGGGCGCCTGGGTGGCTCAGTTGGTTAAGCGACTGCCTTCGGCTCAGGTCATGATCCTGGAGTCCTGGGATCGAGTCCCGCATCGGGCTCCCTGCTC
Source organism: Mirounga leonina (assembly GCF_011800145.1). Taxonomy (NCBI): domain Eukaryota; kingdom Metazoa; phylum Chordata; class Mammalia; order Carnivora; family Phocidae; genus Mirounga; species Mirounga leonina. The sequence continues at coordinate 192,641 of NW_023270442.1, read as the reverse complement.
AGCGGGGAGTCTGCTTCTCTCTCTGACCCTCCCCCTTCTCGTGCTCTCTCTCTATCTCATTCTCTCTCTCACATAAATAAATAAATAAATAAATAAATAAATAAATAAATAAATAAAATGGTAAAAAAATAAAAATAAAAAATTAGTTAATAATTACAGTCAAAATAATACACAGCACATACAATAAACATTAACCATATAGCCTGGAATACAGGTGTGTCAATAACATTGACACTTCTTAGATGTTTTTAGCTACAAAACTCATTGCCGTTATCTGCAATCATTGATCTTTTATTTAGTTTTCTAAATAGGCCTACAGGGGCGCCTGGGTGGCTCAGTTGGTTAAGCGACTGCCTTCGGCTCAGGTCATGATCCTGGCGTCCCGGGATCGAGTCCCGCATCGGGCTCCCTGCTGGGCAAGGGGTCTGCTTCTCCCTCTGACCCTCTTCCCTCTCGTGCTCTCTGTCTCTCATTCTCCCTCGCTCAAATAAATAAATAAATAAAATCTGTAAAAAAAAAAAAATAGACCTACAAAACCTCAGGGTACCAGAATTTAGCTTCCCAATTTTTCCAGGATTCCAATGCAGTGAATCTTATATGCAGCCAGGTCATGGTCAGCTCTGCCTGGGATGAGCCATTAACTGTTACTTGGCCTTTCCATTGGCTCAGGCTCTATTCTCAGATTACCTGGGCTGTAAATTTTCATGTCTCAAATTCCAATAATAAATTTTTTCTTAAAGATTTTATTTATTTGAAAGAAAGAGACACAGCGAGAGAGGGAACATAAGCAGGGGGAGTGGGAGAGGGAGAAGCAGGCTTCCCCCCCCCACACCCCGAGCAGGGGGCCCAGTGCAGGGCTCGATCCCAGGACCCTGAGATCATGACCTGAGCCTAAGGCAGATGCTTAACAACTGAGCCACCCAGGCGTCCTCCAATAATAAATTTTATACCACAAAGCCTTATAACATCACCCCGAAGCAGGGGAACTATATCACTTTCACTGATAGTTGCCATTTGTTTTCTTTTTTTTTTTTCTTTTCTGTTCTTTTTCTGTTTTTCTTGTTTGTTTGCTTGTTTGTTTTTGGCCATAGAGTCAATTTCCCCCTCCTATAGGTTCTCCAATGGCCCTTGACTACATAGTCAGTCCTCCTCCGTTGCTGACGCTCTTTATGTCCTATCCCTAAGTCACAGTCTTATGATGCTTGCAGTTTCCAGAGAATGTAGAAATTCCTACCTATACTATTGAACATCAAATTCAACCATGTTTATCTACAGATAAGAGTCATATGACTATAAATAGATACAGTTTTTATTTGGATATAAACACATATACACAGATACACAAATTTTAGTCACAGGCTTGCGCGCATGCGTGCACACGCACACACACACACACACACACACACACACAGAACCAGCCTGGTTGTTGCGTTATCTTCGATGACATAACATTAAAGGAAATAAAGTAAAATTCCACCGCAACTATTTTAAGCTTCTTCATTTCTACTGCAACTGCACTTAAGTCCATCCATGCCTGTATCCGTGAACGGGAGCCCTGCTCAAAGTAATGAGGCATCAGCTCCTGTTTGATATATTCCTAGGTCTTGGCAGAGAGCATTTCATCAGAGATGAACTGCACCTAATGCAACCACCAGAATTAAAGCAGTTAAGAAAACGCAGCTCCTTGCCAAGAAACTCTGCTGTATCGTGCTCTCCTTTGCTTGCCATTCCAGAAAGTAGGCAACTAGTACTAATAAGTCTCTGGCTGCAGTTCCGGAAAAGGGCAGCAGGAATAAAAATGCTGACCTCCGTACATTAGTCCTCACTCTACAATCCATGAAATCCTCACGATTGATCTGCAAGGCAACATAGCCATCCAGTCCATTACTGGTCTTTCCAAGGGCCTTTTAGGAACTTGCAAAATCAATATAATTCTGTAAATAAAGTGAATTTCCATCAATACGACTATAAATATAACAGAAAAACCCGTCATATTTAACTGATGGTTATTAAAACCAAAAGGGGAGGGGCAGTAATTCTATCATGATGATCCAATTTTATTTCAAGAAAATAATGTAATTACTATAAAAATAAAAAGCTAGGCATTATATTAATTGAAGTTTAATTAAAGCTCTTTAAGGTTCCATATTTTAAGTCAAAGAGGCATTAAAACATTTCCCTAACTTGGATTTCTATGTGATCAAATTCCAAATATATAGACACATGAAATAAATTGAATAAACAGGCACCTTTCAGTGGAAAATAAAGTAAGGGACACTTCTTTGAATCGGTTATAATTTGAAACGATTGTATAAAAGGCCAAAGATGATTCCGAATACAAATTGCTGTATTTATGGGAAAATAATCTACTTTAATGATGAAGTTGTGTAACAAAATGCCTTTTCGTAGAAAAGGCAAAATTGAACCTGACAGTACATCTTTTAATTCGTGTGTAATTACTCAGACAAAATTATTTTCTCTTGGAGTTTTTCTACCTAAATTCTCAGAGACAAATTGAGTTTTTATAGTTTTACTCAGCAAGAAAATATTCTTTCTGTGGATAAACATAAAATATGCCCCATGTATTTTTATACATGAGTGTATAATAGAACTAGGTGTGCATACACACAAGTCAGCATGATGGTAAAGAAATGGCTACCTGAACGAACCATTTCTCCTAGAAAGCCACCACTTCCAGGTACATAAGAAAGGAAAGTGCATGCGCGCGCACACACACACACACACACACACACCCCTATACACTAACACTATCATTGTTTTTAATGAAATACATTACAGCTTTCAAGCAAATGCGGCATTTATTTCAGAGGTGGATGACCACTTTATTTAGGGATGTCATTCACAGACCATTTTAGATTTACAAGAGCCTGATATAGGATGAAAGTTGAAAGTAAAACTATTCTGCAGAATAAAGAATTTGGTGGTTAGGAGAAGTAACTTAAGAGAAGTTAGGCAGAAAAATCTTGACAGTTGGGGTGAATTATTAAAGTCACCTGTTGAAATGCTCTCAGTAGGGAGACATGAGAAAACAGAAGATATTTAACATATTCAAACCTGAAGTGGTTGGCTGTGATGTAATGCTCTATCATCCTGACTTGCAATTTAAAAATGCTCATAATGATAGTTTGAGCTGGCTTCCTTGGCCGAGGGAAACAACGAAGAAAAAGTTGGGTGGAGAGAAAACAGCAATCCCATAGCAGTGATGGAGAGATAAACAAAAATACTGTGGGAGAAGAAATTCAGAATTACAGGTGCGTAGACAACACAAATTCCTTGAAAACCCTAAGAAATAATGAAAGGAGTGCTGGTTTTATACTCTACATGGGTAGAGGACTTAAGCCATTTTTAGTGGATACTGGAGGAAAATTTAGAACTACTCAGGATACTCAAAACACCCATTGTTCACCTCTAGCACTAGATATGTCAAGCACAAGCCAATGCCGTTTTATAAAAACTGATAATTTAAGGACGCCTGGGTGGCTCAGTTGGCTAAGCATCTGCCTTCGGCTCAGGTCATGATTCCGGGGTCCTGGGATGGAGTCTTGCATTGGGTTCCCTGCTCAGTGGGGAGCCTGCTTCTCCCACTGCTGTTCCCCCTGTTTGTACTCCTCTCTCTGACAAATAAATAAATAAAATCTTAAAAAAACAAAACAAAACTGATAATTCAGTGTGATGCAAATGTGAAATAAGATGAACAGAAAATAATCTTTTTTTTCTGCGTCTCATAGTAAGTGGCATTCGGAGTTCAGATTAAGCACATCTAATTGAACTATCACACTGAGACAGATTACACAATGTGCCTGTCTTAATTCTGGCTGCTATAACAAAATACCACAGAGTTGGAGGCTTAAACAACAGACATTTATTTCTCATAGTTCTGAGGCTGGGAAGTTGGAGGCCAGGTCACCCAGCATGGTCTAGTTCTGATGAAGGCTTTCCTCCTGGCTTGTAAAGCCTCTTCCTGCTGTGTCTTCACATGGCAGAAAGAAAATAAGGAAGTAAACTCTCTGGTGTCTCCTTTTAGAGAGACACTAATCCCATCATGAGGGCTCTACCATCCTGACTTCATCTACATTTAATCACCTCTAAAAACCCCCACCCCTACATACCATCACACTGGAGGCTAGGGCTTCCATATCTAGATTGAGGGGGACACAATTCAGTTAATAGCAGTGCCTCATAACAAGAACTACTTATACATTTGTATTATACATATATATGCAATATATATATACATAAACGAACATATACATATGTGTATATATGCAACCTCCTTATTAAGGGTATCTGCTTCTAGATCTCAGAGTTTCCTTTTTGAAATTAGGATATAGTTAGAATAGAAGCCTTAACCTCAGCAATTTTTCCCATTGAGATGGTGTGGAAGAAATCAGTGATATCTTTGGCACAAAGTTATCTGGAGTTCCTGAAATCAGCCAGAGATTTTTAAAAAGAGGTAACATTTGAATGCTGCAAAACCCAAGATGCTAGGTCTACAAAATTAAGATCACTGTATGAATACCCCGATGACAAAACATATCTTTATTTTTCTGATGACATCACTTTTTAGTAAGGTGTATATGGACAACAATATGCTACAGGTTAAGGAAGAACTGGGAAGAGGCTATTAAAGACTCCACAATGCAGATTAAGGAGAAATCTACATTTTTTAAGGTTGTCATAACCTCAACCCCCTGCTGTGTCATGAAGTAAAGAAGCTGCCCAAGGTTCTGCAAACTAGAGTGGTCTGGCAGCTCTTCAGTGGGCTTCTAGAAGTAATGGCAAACATGCAAAATTGTGCCACAGAGGAGACCAATATTCACATGCACTGAAAGACACATCAAGGATGAACTTACTGCTGCCCTTAAAGATGTCCCACAGCCTAAATCTAAATTTTTGGTTTTCCTCTCTCTAATCAATCTTCTGTTAAAAATTGTTAAAGAATATGCATTATTTGCTTTCATATCATCCAGTTTATTCAACCCTCACAATAGCTTTGTAAAGTAAAAATAAAAAATTGAATTTCTAAAAAAAAAGGGGGGTATCTGCTTCTCTGTAAACAGTGTACTCCACACAGCTTACACTTCACACCCTTTCTGCCCCAGCATGCATATACACACAAACACACACACTTGCACACAAACACAGGATAAGCTACAAAGTGAAAATGTAACTTGTAACAAATTTCTCTGGGGAAAGTGTCAAGGTTCAGGTCAAACATTCAGAGGTGGTTTTCCTTAGAGTGGGGATTAGCATTCACCTAAGAAGTGATGATCCCCATCCCCAGGCTGTGCGGTACATAGAAAGTGTTTACACAGTTAACCTAGACATTGTACAAGTTCCTTCTGAGTTAACTCTGTAATGGAGTTCAACTATGTTAAAAACACTGCAAATGCCCCCAAAATCAAAGAAAATTATTTGTTAAGAATAGAGGTGAGGGGTGCCTGGGTCGCTCGGTCAGTTAAGCATCCAACTTTTGAGTTCAATTCAGATCATGATCTCAGGGTCATGAGATCGAGCCGTGTTGGGCTCTGTGCTGAGGGTGGAGCCTGCTTAAGATTCTCTCTCTCGTCCTCCCTCTGTCCCTCCCCCTCTGCGCTCTCTCTCTTTCTCTCTTAAAAAAAAAGAATAAAGATGAATCCTAATTCCAAACCAAAGTATTATAATATTGGGTATTTCATTCTTCTTCTTTCATGATGTTGAAGGATCAAAGGTTGATTGTATTTGTGTGAGTAAAGCTAAAACACAAAGGAGACATGCTTTAATGCAGAGATGATGTTTTAGAAATTCTTATTCATTTATTAATTCTTTCAGCAAATGCTTACTGCATGCCTACTATGTCTTAGGTACTATACTAGGCACAAGGCAGACAAAAATGCATGAGTCATACCCGTTCTCAAACGGTATCTGATCCTGTCTGAGTGAGAGATAACCCACTCTAACAGAGCTGCATGTTGCACTATGATAGAAATAGAGTGGACTGTTGTGACGCCAGAGAATGTGGCAGGTTAGATAAGACTTCCAAGAATGAGAAACCTGATGCAAGAGAAGGAATTGTCCAGATGCAAGAGAGACAAATGGACAGAATTCAGTCAGAACACGACAGCAGATGAATTAGGGATGGAAGAAGATATCTGGATAGAGTCTGAGGATCATTTCTTGCTTCCACAGAAGCAACTCTGTTTTTGTCTGTTCTGTATTGTTGAATTTCATCTAAGATTTTATTTGAGTTAAGCTTCATGAAAATAAAATATATCAAGAGCTTATAGTAAGGAGTTTGTGGGGAGTTTAAACAGCAGGAGCTAAGAGGGCATGTGTAAAAATGCTAGAAAATTAAATTAACAAGATTGGCAAAGGACAAATTATAAACTTGATTAAATGAGAACCTAAGTGTCACAGGATGAAATGCAATGTTCCTCTTGTGTAAGGATAAAAGACTTTAATAGGGACTGGCACCATCACACCTCAATAGAAAAAATCAGGAGAGAGCTATTTACTTACAGTAAGTACGGTTTCTCTTTATAAAGCAAGCATGGCTTGGGTAGGTCAAGACAAAGCAAAATTCTTATTATTCACAATAATGGTAAAATCTATTGTTCAAAAAAAAAAAAGCAAGATCAAAGCCAGGCTAATAAGAGAAAATACATTTTTCTTAACTTATTTTTTTTCCGTATGAATGTTCATCTTGATGTGGTAAGTTTACATTGTAACTAAACATATGAAGACTAACTCTCTCTGGTGGCAGATAAAACTGTAATTAATGCCATTTTCCATTTGTGATAGACTGAATTTTTGTGTCTCTCCAATTCATGTACGGAAATCTTAGCCCCCAGCCCCAGTGATAGTTTTAGGAAGTAATGGTTTTAGGAGATGACTAGGTCATGAGGGTAGAGCCTCATGATGGGGATTAGTGCTGCTATAAGAGACCCTTCAGGCCTCCCCTGCCCCCTTTTACCACGTAGGGACACAGCAAAAAGTTAACCATCTATGAACCAGGAAGCAGGACCTCACCAGACAGCAAAGCTGTTAGTGTTTTGATCTTGGACTTCCCAGTCCCCAGAACTTTGAGAAACAAATTTCTGTTATTTATAAGCCACCCAGTCTAAAATACTTTTGTTACAGCCACCCAAAAGGACTGACACAGTCCTAGACCCTCTATAGCTTGATCAGAGGAGAGATTCATTAGCATTTGGCTGAAATTTGAAATGTCATCCAGGTTTGTAAGACTTAAGGTGGAAGCTCCTCCTTTTGTGAGAGAGGTGAAGTACATTGAGGGAGAAGATAAAAGCCCCAGCACGATGGATCTAAACGGATAGAGGAGGAAGGAAATGTACAAGGAACTATTGGCCTTGGTCTGAAAATGTTTTCACTTTCATAATTCAGAGACCTACTAAGTCTAGCATGTGTCTGTCTTTGTTTTCAGCCCTTGTACTAACTTTCTGAGAACTTTGTGGCCATTTGGTTGCAGAGTTGTTGTCCAGGTTGTCCAGAAGAAAGCTGATAAAAGAGATGCAGAAATGAAAGAGATACATGGTGAATTATAAATCTGTGTGTACATGCATTTTCTTCTAATTATTTCATAATTTTTAATGTTTGGTTCTTTAATCCATACAGACTCTATTTTTATGTAAGTTCTCAGAAGATGTTTTCTGGTATATACAGCAAAAGCATCCTAAATAAAACAGAGAATTGGACTATTCGACTTACATATTTATGTATCTCTGTGTACACACAGGCATGGAAATGAGATCAGAAATAAAGACCATCAAGCACTTGGCAGTGGATACCTATAGAAGAGAGGTCCAGAAGTGAGTGCATGCAGAGGGCTTTCAATTTTGTTTCAGTTTTTATATTGTCTGTCTCTTATACAAACAAAACAAATTTCTGGATTACTTAGGCATGTATTAGCTTTCTCTGGGTGATGATGCAGTTACAAAGAATCCCAAATTATCAGTAAACAACAATGATAAATCTTTATTTCTAACTCAGTTATGCTGGGTTCACTATGGTTCTGTTCTACATTCCAGAATATAAGCTGAAAAACTAGCAGCTTATCAGCTAGCTATAATATAGGTTTCTCATGGTAAGGAAAAAAAAGAGCAATCACCAAACCACAAAATGGACTTCACATTTCCTGCATGTGCCTGGCATACATGCCTTTCTTTTATATTTCATTGGCCAAACAAATGACCACTAGTAAAGGTCAATGAGATAAGGTTGTATAATCTATTTTCAGGGGCAGTAAGGAAAACAACTAAGAAGAAGAATAAAATTATACCACATGTAACTTTTAAGAAAAAGAAAAGGTTATTCTTTTTTTTAAATGATGGAAGAATTAAAGAAAGAAGGAGAAAATAAAGGAAAAAAGAGAGGAGGGAAGGGAAGAAGGAAGGAGATTGAGCGGCTGTGTTGGTGATAAGTTAGAGATGGACCAGATTCGAGACAGAGAGACCAACTGCAAGGCTTTTGCTGTCATCTATATAAAAGATAATGAGAGACTGCTAGGAGGCAAATCCAGTAATGATGCAGGACCTGTAGTGCTAGGACTTCTGTCATTATTAAAGAAACAGTATCTAAGATAATTTTTGAAACAAAGATAATGGGAAGACCAAACATTGACTATTTTAATTATAGGATGGAAGTGACTGGAGAAATTGTTACTAAAGGTAAATTTTCTCCGTGTGAAAATTCAACTGTTTATCCAAAGTCAATATATTAGCACTTTCAATATTCTATTATTACATTAAATAAAAGGGTTATAAATTGTAATGTATTCCAAAGTTATATGAGTAGATTTATATTGGAATGCTTCTAATAACTTGTGGTACTGCCTATCTATGAAACAAATGTTTCTACTTTACTAATTTAAGATATTGTTATGGACTGAATGTCTGTGTCCCCTCAAAATTCATAAATTGAAGCCCTAGCCCCAAGTGTGTTGATGTTTAGAAAGGAGGCTTTTGGGAGGTAGTTAGACAAGGAAGGTAGGGCCCTGGTCTGATGAGATTGGTGCTCTCATAAGAGACACCAGAGAGATTGTTCTGCCCTGTAGGTGGTGTGTGTAATCCAGGAAGAGAGTCCCCACCCAAACTTGACCATGCTGGCACATTGATCTCAGACTTCAGCCTCCAGAACTGTGAGGAAATAAATTTATTTATGTTGTGTAAGCCATTCAGTCTATGGTATTTTATTATGGCAGCTTAAGTTGACTAAGATTATTAACAAAATAAACAGGAGTACGGACATGGCAGACCAAGAAAGTCCTTCAAAGTGTTTGGTTAAAAAGATCTCTGTCATACAGATACCGGCTCTATTAATATTGCACACACATATTCAGAGAGAGACACAGAGAGAGAGAGACAGACAGAGACAGAGAGAGAGAGAGGAAGGGAGAGAGAGGGAAGGAGGAAGAGAGAGAGAGAACGCACAAGAGAATACTAGAGTTGCATTTATTACACAACATGAAGTATATACATTTTTTTTTAAGATTTTATTTATTTATTTGAGACAGAGAGAATGAGAGACAGCATGAGAGGGAGGAGGGTCAGAGGGAGAAGCAGACTCCCCGCCGAGCAGGGAGCCCGATGCGGGACTCGATCCAGGGACTCCAGGATCATGACCTGAGCCGAAGGCAGTGGCTTAACCAACTGAGCCACCCAGGCGCCGAAGTATATACATTTTTTGCTTTACAACTGCCAGGCATTCATCAACCACATTCCAGGAACATCACAGCATTTCTGTATTATCAGAAACTTATCCAAATCTGATTTCCCCAAACATAAGTGACCCATAGGGAGAGTGTGATGAATGTCCTTCCACAGAGGACTTTTAATGGATTTCTACTTCTGCCTAAGCTGCTTTATTTGAGGCTTTGTTGAAGGTAAGGCAATGCCATATGACCTTTTAGGGTCCCTTCTAAGTCTCAAGCCCTCAAGAACCTTCATCATCTATTATTCAAATTCATGGAATTTCCTCTGGTTACTGTCACATAGCATTTTCCTTTTTAAAACATTATTCAATTCACTTCCATTTTTCTCCACTGTGACCCCAACCCCCTTCTAATACAATGCATTCTGAATATATGCTGCCAGAAGGAATAATTCCTGCAAATTAATAAGGCTTGTCATAGAAAATGTCAATTTGGTATTGGAACAACAGAGCAATAAACCAAAAGCAATTCCACAGAGTAATGATGCATGGCTAAAAAATAAAATCTGTCCTTTGTCAGGTTTTTGGTGAGTGCTAATAAGAAATCTAATCTCGTTAAGATAAAAAATATTTTTCTTAATATGTTTTATACGGTAGAATTTTATTAAAATAAACCCATCTTTTTTTTCCTTTTACCATTAAGGAAACTCTCCTTTTTATAGAAATTATTCTTACGGAATATATAGCAACTGACACTGAAGAAAATCTAGTAAGATATAAAACAGGTTTCTTTATTAAATACATTTCAAATAGTACATATATTTCATGTGGCCAAATTTAGCACCATATGGAAGAAGTAAACAGCATAAAACTACTAAATGGGGTCTAAATTATTTAGATAAAGAATATATCCCACTTCAAATTTAGGAGTCTGGAAAAGGATTATATAGTTTCATAAATCTACAATGAATTCCATAGCATTGCCAACATTAGAGTAATTTTACAAACAAGTTTTATGGGGGCACCTGGCTGGCTCTGTTGGTTAAGCGTCCAACTCTTGATTTTGGCTCAGATCATGATCCCAGGGTTGTGGGATCAAGCCCCGTGTTCAGTTCCACGCTCAACACAGAGTCTGCTTGAGATTCTCTCTCTCCCTCTCCATCTGCCCCTCCCCATTTCATGCTCTCTCTCTCTCTCAAAAAAAAAAAAAAAACTTTAAAAAAAGTTTTATGAATATGTATATAACATATACACATAAGCACATATATATGAAATGACATATGGAAGTAAATTTTGACATGCAAAGTGCACATATTATTGATTTTATTAAATACTGCATTCCCTATGTCCTTTTACAATAGCACTTATCCCCCTTAAAATTGTAAATATACTATTATAGTTAGTATGTTAATTGTTTATTGGCTAAATCCCACTAGAATATGACAACACAGGGAGGAATCTCCTTGAACAACTTTTTTATTATATGAAATTTTAAGCACACACCAAAATAAACAGAGAGTGTAATATACTCCTTGTGTTTATTACCTGACTTCAATAATTATCAAGTCATGGTATCTTTTTATATTCACACCTACATATTCTACATATACCCTATATTATGTTGAAGTAAATTTCAGACTACATATTATTTCATCTGTATATATCTTAGCATATATTTCTATAAGATACTCTTTGTAAAATATGTAATTGCAACAATGCTCTCACACCTAAAAAAATTAATAGTAATACCTTAATACTAATCAACTATTTAAATCAGTGTTCCAAATTCACTTACTGTGTCACTGATTTTTTTACAAATATGTGTTTGAATCAAGATCCAAATATATATCACCACTAAAAAATGAAATATAAGAATCTGAAACACAGTATTAAGCTATGCTTACTACTAGGCAAAGCAGGGGAAACTTGATCCAACACAAAGGAGTTAGGTTTTGTGGGACAGTCTTCAGATTAAGTGGCAAAAACAACCAGAGACAACTAGTTGTAGTATTGAGGACTGACTCATAGGCAGGAATATAAAATGGCCCCTTAGAAGATTATCACCCAGAACAAGAAGGCCAAGTATGGAGTGGCGGCAAAGCAAAAGACTCACAGTATCATAAGGAAAAGCAACTGGTCTTTTAATTTTTTTTTACTTTTATTTTTTTGAAGATTATTATTTTAGAGAGAGAGAGCAAATGTGGGGGAATGGGCAAAAGGAGAGAGAGAGTCTTAAGCAGACTCCAAGCACAGCCCAATGCCCGGCTTGATGCCTGGCTGGATCCCATGACCCTGAGATCATGAGCTGAGCAGAAATCAAGACTCAGATGCTTAACCAACTAAGCCACTCAGGTGCCCTGCAATTAGTCTTTGTAAAACGAAGTCCTTGACTTGTTGGCTCAGGATGGTGCTGGGCAGAGGCAAGTTGCTGACCCTCATGCCCTTTACTGAGTACAGATAGCACAGGTGAGTGACCCACTGTGGGGAGAGTCACAAAATTCACTATCAGGCTGTTGTTCTGCTAATTCTGACCAATTTTCCAAGAAGTCTTGGTCCTACCATCATAGTTACTTACAACCTCTTCCATCTTCCAGACTCTGGATCATGCAGAAGGTAAGTCCTTATGCATATGCTCAAAGCTCAGAGAGATTTTCTTTGTTAATGCATTGTAACTGCTTGATTTGTCTCTTACATCTTTTATAAGTTTCCACTCCATCTTTTATTTATTTTTAACTTCCAATTTATTTTTTAACTTCCAATATATCTGCTGAGTTCTCTGAGTTCTTTACAGAACAGCTTTTGCTAACATTCCCTATGATGGCATATGTCAGGATCCTTTGCTGTCTCTATTTCCCACATACTGGTGGTGAGACCTAGAGGCTTGATCAAATTCAAGTTCAGTTTCTTTGGCAAGACCAGTTCATGTATGGCATTTTGTTCTTACTTCAGGAAGCATATGATGTCCATTGTCTCTCTTTTTGTATGCTAACAGTGCTTGATGATCAGTTCCTAGATCAATTAATTCTTTAGAGGTTACCAAATAATATCTTTTCTTCTATCATTCCGTCCTCTTTTATTTGATGGAATACTTCCATAAAGAGAAGCTTTCCCTCATCAAATATTTGAAATAGTTTATTTAGAAAGGTAGGATAATGTTTAATTCTTCCCTTTTCTTATCAGATCTAAAAATGGACAAAGAAACAGCTAGCATCCTCAAATATGATTTTGGTAAACAGAATTCTGAGATGACCCCCAATAACCCTTGCCCTTGTATGAGTCTCTCCCCTTGAGTATGTGCAGGACCCTTGAATATGATGGAATATCACTCTTTTGATAACAGTATATTATATGACAAGGGTGAATTTAATTTGATTTGATTTAATTTATTAATTTAATTTATTTAATTTACTCAAAAGCAAGTTTATCACAGTTGGTCCTGAGTTAATCAGATGATTAAGATTTAAAAAGAGGGACTGAACCCTCCCTGAGAAAGATTCTCCTGCTTGCTTTTAAATCATATATGGAGAAGGGGGACACATTACAAACCAAAAATATAATAATAGTGGCTTTTATATTTACCTATGTAGTTACCATTATGACTGTTCTTTCTCTAATGGATTCCAGTTATAGTGTCCTTTCATTTCAGTTTGAAGGACTTCTTTTAGCACTTCTTATAAGACAGATCTGCTAGCAATGATTCCCTCAGTTTTATCTCGGAATGTCTTTTGATTTTAAAGAATAATTTTGCCACATATAAAATTCTTAGTTGACAGGGTTTTTTTTTTTCCTTTCAGCTCTTTAAATATTTCGTCTTACTGACTTTTAGCCTCTATGATTTCTGGTAAGAAATCTGTTAATTTTATTGGAGACTTCTTATATGTGATGAGTCACTTCCCTTCTTTGCTTTCAAGATTCCATTCTTGTCTTTGGACAGCTTGATTATAATGTGTCAAGATGTGGATGTCTTTACATTTATTCTACATGGATTTTGTTGAGATTCTTGATGTGTAGATTCATCCCTTATGAAATCCGGGAGATTTTCAGCCATTATTTCTTCAATTCCTCTTTTTGACCCTTATTTCTCACTCCTTTCCTTCAGGACTCCCATCCCGCATATGGTGGTACACTTGATGGTGTCCTACAAGTCTCAGGCTCTCTTTGTTTTTCTTTATGCTTTCTTATTTCTGCTGCTCAAAGTGGGTAATCATGGTTGACTTATTTCAATTTCATTGATTATTCTGTCCAAATCTGTTATAGAAAGTCTCTAGTAAATTTTTCATATTGACTATTGTAATTTTCAGCTAAAGAATTTCCATTTGGTTTCTCCTTTTTATAATTTCTATCTCATTCTTCATAGTCTCTCAATACTGAGACATAGTTATGCTGGTTTTCTTTAGTTTATTGTCTATGATTTCCTTCAGCTCTTTGAGTATACTTAAGACAGTTGCTTTAAAGTCTATGTCTAGTAAATCCAATGTCTGGGTTTCCTCAAAGATAATTTATGTTAATTTCTTTACTTTCCATGAATGAGCCATTATGTCTAATTTCTTGATAGACATTGGCAACATGTTTTAACCCCCCCTCTTTTGAATCAATGAGGTAGACATCTATACATGAACAAAAGGTAGGTCTTTTGCATCCCAGGACCTTACTCCAAGGGACCTGGGAGGAGTCTCATTCACCAATGCAGCTGGTAAGAGACAGACAAACCTCCATATGAGATATGGAACCAGCAGAGCCAAAGAAACAGCTAATCTGGGCAGGAACTCATGCATGACAGAGAACTTACAAAACTCCAGCCTTCCCAAAGGGAAACTTCATACCACTGGGGAAAAAAAAAAAAAAGAAAAGAAAAAGAAAATTATGAGTTTGGTCACAGAGGAGGCAATAAGAGAAGCTTTTTTGCTGCAATCTCTCCTTCAAGAAAGTACTGAAAAGGGCTAATTGTCTGGTGGAGGCAACCTTTCCCGTAGGCAGTCAGGGATTAAAAAGAATATAATCTACAAATGAGCCCCCACTGGGCTATCAGTGGATTTCTCAGCAAAAACTTTACAGTCCAGGAAAGAATGGAATGATACATTCAAAGTGTTAAAAGATAAAAATTGCAGGGCACCTGGTGGCTCAGTCATTAAGCGTCTGCCTTTGGCTCAGCTCATGATCTCAGGGTCCTGGGATCGAGCCCCACATCAGGCTCCCTGCCTACTTCTCCCTCTCCCACTCCCCCCTGCTTGTGTTCCCTCTCTCGCTGTCTCTGTCTGTCAAATAAATAAATAAAGTCTTTTAAAAAAAAACATAAAAATTGCTAGCCAAGAATACTTTATCCAGGAAAGTTCTGAAGGAGAAATCAAGGCTTTCTCAGGCAAACAAAAGCTGAGGAAGCAAAAGCTGAAAGGCATTCTTAAAGCCAAAATGAAAAGATGCTAGTCAGCAACATGAAAACATAGAAAAGTATACAATACATGCATAAAGGTGAAAAATATACAGTCAGACTTAGAAAACTGTAACTCTAGGGCCATCTGGGTGGCTCAGTCAGTTAAGCAGCTGACTCTTGGTTTTGGCTCAGGTCAAGATCTCAGGATCATGAGATTGAGCCCCGGGTAGGGCTTTGTGCTCAGTGTGGAGTCTGCTTAAGGCTCTCTCCCTCTCTCTCCCCCTATGCCCCACCTCCTTGCTTGCACAGTCTCTCTCTCTAAAATAAATAAATAAAATCTTAAAAAAAAAAAAAAACTATAACTCTACACTAGAATGGTGCATTAACCACTCAACTATAATATAAACTTACCCAATGTTATATGTCAATTGCATCTCAATAAAATTTTTTAATTAATTAATTAAAACACTACAAAGTGCATTGTTCATACCAGTATTCAGCCATTTTTCTGGAATAAATGTTCCTTGGATCACTACAAGTCTTTGGTTAATTTCCAGATTCTGAAAAATATATGCCATTGTTTTTATGGAGGAAAGAATTTTTAGGAGGTTCTCATTCCAAAATTCTAGAAGTGCTTCTTCCTGGTTACTTTTTGAGAATATTAGTGGACCACTATATGATGCTAGAAATGTTCATTGCTATTGCTCTTTGGTCTTTTATTCTTTTTTTCTTCTTTCTGTTTTTAAGTTTTTGATTTCATTCCAGTTAGTTAACATATAGTGTTATATTTAGTTTCAGGTGTACAATATAGTGATTCAACAATTCCATACATCACTTGGTGCTCATCACAGTGTGCATCTTAATCCCCATCACTTTTTTATTTTATTTTATTTTATTTTATTTTATTTTATTTTATTTTATTTTATTTTATTTTATTTTATATTAACTTAATTTTATTATGTTATGTTAGTCACCATACAATACATCATTAGTTTTTGATGTAGTGATCCATGATTCATTGTTTTTGTATAACACCCAGTGTTCCACGCAGTACATGCCCTCCTTAATACCCATCACTGGGCTAACCCATCCCCGCAGCCCCCTCCCCTCTAAAACCTTCAGTTTGTTTCTCAGAATCCATAGTCTCTCATGGTTCATCTCCTCCCTCTGATTCCCCCCCTTCATTTTTCCCTTCCTTTTCCTAATGTCCTCCATGCTATTCCTTATGTTCCACAAATAAGTGAAACCATATGATAATTGACTTTCTCTGCTTGACTTATTTCATTTAGCATAATCTCCTCCAGTCCCATCCATGTTGATGTAAAAGTTGGGTATTCATACAATGGAATATTATGCAGCCATCAAAAGGAATGAAATCTTGCCATTTGCAGTGATGTGGATGAACTGGAGGGTATTATGCTGAGCGAAATAAGTCAATCAGAGAAAGACATGTATCATATGATCTCACTGATATGAGGAATTCTTAATCTCAGGAAACAAACTGAGGGTTGCTGGAGTGGTGGGGGGTGGGAGGGATGTGGTGGCTGGTTGACAGACATTGGGGAGGGTATGTGCTATGGTGAGTGCTACGAATTGTGTAAGATTATTGAATCACAGACCTGTACCTCTGAAACAAATAATACATTATATGTTAAAAAAAAAAAAAAGAAGATAGTAGGAAGGGAAAAATGAAGGGGGGGGGAATCGGAGGGGGAGACGAACCATGAGAGACTATGGACTCTGAGAAACAAACTGAGGGGTCTAGAGGGGAGGGAAGTGGGGGGATGGGTTAGCCTGGTGGTCGGTATTAAAGAGGGCATGTATTGAATGGAGCACTGGGTGTTATATGCAAACAATGAATCATGAAACACTACATCAAAAACTAATGATGTAATGTACGGTGATTAATGTAACATAATAAAATAAAATAAAAAGTTGGGTATTTATCCTTTCTGATGGCTGAGTAATATTCCACTGTATATATTGACCACATCTTCTTTATCCATTCATCTGTTGAAGGGCATTTCAGCTCTTTCCACAGTTTGGCTATTACAGATATTGCTGCTATGAACATTGGGGTGCATATGGCCCTTCTTTCACTACATCTGTGTGTTTGGAGTAAATACCCAGGAGTGCAATTGCTGGGTCATAGGGTAGCTCTATTTTTAATTTTTTGAGGCACCTCCACACTGTTTTCCAATTAAGATTAGAGCAGAGATCAATGAATTAGAAACCAGAAACACAATAGGTCAGATCAATGAAACTAGAAGCTGGTTCTTTGAAAGAATTAATAAGATCAATAAACCACTGGACAGACTTAGCCAAAAGAAAAGAGAAAGGGACCCAAATTATTAAAATTATGAATGAAAGGGGAGAGATCACACTAACACCAAGGAAATAGAAACAATTATTAGAAATTATTATCAATTACTGTATGCCAATAAACTGAGCAATCTGGATGAAATGGATGCCTTCCTGGAAACCTATAAACTCCCAAGACTGAAACAGGAAGAAATTGACAACCTGAATAGGCCAATAACCAGTAACGAGATTGAAGCAGTGATCAAAAACCTCCCAAAAAACAAGAGTCCAGGGCCTGATGGATTCCCTGGGGAATTCTACCAAACATTCAAAGAAGAAATAATATCTATTCTCCTGAAGCTGTTTCAAAAAATAGAAACAGAAGGAAAGCTTCCAGACTCATTCTATGAGGCCAGCATTACCTTAATCCCCAAACCAGGCAAAGATGCCATCAAAAAGAAGAATTTCAGACTGATATCCCTGATGAATATGGCTTCCAAAATCCTCTACAAAATCCTAGCTAAAAGGATCTAACAGTTCATTAAAAGGATCATCCACCACAACCAAGTGGGATTTATCCTTGGGATCCAAGGGTGGTTCAACATTCGCAAATCAATCAATATGATAGAACACATTAATAAGAGGAGAGAGAAGAACCATATGGTCTTCTCAATTGACGCAGAAAAAGCATTTGACAAAATACAGCATCCTTTCCTGATTAAAACTCTTCAGAGTATAGGGATAGAGGGAACATTCCTCAAGTTCATAAAATGCATCTATGAAAAACCCACAGCAAATATCATCCTCAACGGGGAAAAGCTGAGAGCCTTTCCCTTAAGATCAGGAACACGTCAAGGATGCCCACTCTCACCACTATTGTTCAACATAGTACTAGAAGTCCTAGCAACGGCAATCAGACAACAAAAAGAAATAAAATATGGGGCGCCTGGGTGGCTCAGTCGTTAAGCGTCTGCCTTCGGCTCAGGTCATGATCCCAGGGTCCTGGGATCGAGCCCCACATCGGGCTCCCTGCTTCGCGGGAGGCCTGCTTCTCCCTCTCCCTCTGCTTGTGTTCCCTCTCTCGCTGTGTCTCTCTCTGTCAAATAAATAAAAATCTTTAAAAAAAAAAATGTATTCAAACTAGCAAAGAAAAAGTCAAATTCTCTCTCTTTGCAGATGACATGATACTTTATGTGGAAAACCCAAAAGACTCCACCCCCAAATTACTAGAACTCATCCAGCAATTCAGTAATGTGACAGGATACAAAATCAATGCACAGAAATCAGTTGCTTTCTTATACACTAACAGTGCAACTGTAGAAAGAGAAATTAGAGAAATGATTCCATTTACAATAGCACCAAAAACCATAAGATACCTCGGAATAAACCTAACCAAAGAGGTAAAGGATCTATACTCTAGGAACTACAGAACACTCATGAAAGAAATTTGTCTTTTATTCTTTCTACACTTTCTCCATGTTTAGAGCTGGGACATAAAAATTAAAATAAAAAATACTTATAAACACATAAGTTCAATACATTAAGTTCATACTTCAAATTTAGAACTACAAGGGTTTTTAATTTATTTATTGTTTTTAGTAATCTCTACACCCAACATGGGGCTCAAACTTACAACCTTGAGATCAAGAGTCACATCCCCTTCTGACTGAGCCAGGTAGGGCACCCCCAAATGATAAAATTTTGCTTGACTTTATTGACCTTGATCTATATTTACTTTCTCCCATGATGAAAACTCTAGGCTTCAATAAAACCAACAAAATATCAGCATATTATTGGGATAGATTCCTAGAAATAGGATTGCAAGGTCAAAGGGTAAACACAGATTGGTTTGCAACCCTCTCAGGAACTTCCCAAATGTAATCTGCAACTGGCCCCCATACATGGAGAGCAGGAAGAGACCAAAGAAAAAGGCAGGCCACTCCAGGTTGCTGGGTGGCAGTTTTAATAAGCAAAAGGAACTTACATACGAGGCTTCTCTTGGGCGGCAGCAAGATAGATGGATCCCTGTATCTGACCACCAAATCTTAAAAGTTTATAAAGAAGCCCTAACTGGATCATTCAGGTGCTCTCAACACATCACTATCTCAAGGTTTTGTCCTTGGAGCAATGTCTGGGAGCGGGAAAGGCAAGCAGAACCCACATTCCAAGGACAGGGGATGGAGTGAGGAGGCTTCGAGTGCCCAGGTTCAACCCAAGGGCCAATCAACCATCACATCTTTTTGATGATATTCTCCAACAACATATATGTAGTTTTGCTAAATATTGCCAATGTATTCCCACTGTAAATATACAAGAGTATCTTTTTCCCCACTGCCACACCAACAGAGTATATTGTCAAACATTTGGAATTTGCTAAACTAATCATTGACAAATGGTATCTTAGTTTTAATTTCCAATTCTCTTATTTTCAAAAAAGTTGAATATGTTTTTATTAGGTTGAAAACTATTTGCATTTTTATTCTATGAACTATCTGTTCTAATCTCTAATTCATTTTTTTGTCAACTTTTTTTCATCATGATAAGTGTACCCTTTAATCCCCATCATCTATTTCACCCATCTCCCCACCCACCTCGCCTTGGTAACCATCAGTTTGCTCTGTTTCAGAGTCTGTTTCTTGGTTTGTCTTTGTCTTTCTCTCTTTTCCTTTGATCATTTGTTTTGTTTCTTAAATTCCACACATGAGTGAGATCATAGGGTATTTGTCTTTTTCAGACTATTTCGCTTAGCATTATACTTATATTTTTTTCTAATTTGTTTTTTAATGAAGCTACTAGTCTCTTTCTTTTTGAAAAAGTTCTTTATATAAGTTTTTATTTCTTTTTCAATTCTGCTATTTGTATTTGTATTTATATTTGGTGATCTTTTCCAAGCATAAAAAACATTTCTAAAAAATCATCAGATGCATCAGTATTTTTCCTTAATGCTTCTGTATACTAAATCATGTAAGAAAAGACGTCCCCATGTTTAGATGACAAAGTACTCAACTCTAGTCATTGCATGGTTTTATATTTTATATTTGACTCTGATTCATTTGGAATTTATCTAGAACATAGAGTATGAAGTGGATGAGGGCAGGGTCCTTTGCTTTTTTTGGCTGACGTATTCCAAATATCCAGAACAAATAGCTAACACATATTAGGCACTCAGAGTATATTCACTGGATGTGTGATTAAGTGAAGAAAAAGGAGGTTAGGAATAAATACAAATTTAACAACTATAACATCCCACATGCTTTAACTTCAATTATGTCAGTAAGTCCTTATAAAGCTCCCTAAGGTGCTTTTTGTTCACTGGTTTTTATCACTAAAGAGGAAATAAGAGATGAGGCACTTGGTTCAAGACTGCATCATGTGTGGGCGCCTGGGTGGCTCAGATGGTTAAGCGTCTGCCTTCGGCTCAGGTCATGATCCCAGGGTCCTGGGATCGAGTCCCACATTGGGCTCCCTGCTCCTTGGGAGCCTGCTTCTCCCTCTGCCTCTCTCTCTCTCTCTGTCTCTCATGAATAAATAAATAAAATCTTTAAAAAAAAAAAAAAAGACTGCATCATGTGTAAATGGGGAGCTGAAAATTGCTGTGTGATTTGTGTGACTTACCATGCATGCATATACGTTAATATTCATTGCAGGGCAGGGTGTTTTTCAAGATCCAAGATGTGGATTCAGACAGATAGGCTCTAACCTTACCTCTACCACTTTCTACTTCTGGCCAACTTATTTAACTCTCTAGGCCTTAGAGTTTTATATGTTTGTTTGTTTGTTTTTAATCTTTGACAACTGTACTACTTCATAAACCTATTGTAGGATCACTACATCAAAAACTAATGATGTATTGTATGGTGACTAATATAACATAATAAAATTTTAAAAAAGAATTAAATGAAAACAGGCATGCAGAAGTCTTAGCTCATGGTACGTGGAAGCGCTTGGCAAAGCTTAGCCATTGTCATTTATTCAGGATATCATTTACTTTCTCTTTTCTGCCTCTCTTTACCAGTTTGATCAGCAAATGTCCAAAACATCCTCAAAGGGTGTGGGTAGATGCAAAGCAGGCCATTTCTTCCTATGTATGCTCTCAGGCGCATCAGCTTTCCACTGACAGCCCTCTTGATTCTCAGCATTAAGATTCTTAATATTCTTGGAGATGAAAGGTTTAGCATAGCGAATACTGTCAATGGTACTGTAATAGCATTGTATGGTGACAGACGGTAGCTACACTTGTGCAAACATAGCATATAGAGTTGTCCAATCACTACGTTGCACATCTGAAACTAATGTAACATTGTGTGTCTACTATAAAATTTTTTTAAATCTTAATATTTTAAAAAATCAGCTGCATGCCTTGTTTGACCCTTAGGGGATAGATACAAGAGGGGGGTTATTTCCAGTACAAGGTTAGCAGTGACATAGCAAGGCATCCAAGGATGCTGGGTCACAGCATATTGGAGAAAGGCCAGAGAGTACATGGGGTGGGGAGCAAGGGAGCATCACCTGTTCTGATCACCTCCTGTTCACCCTCTTTATGGGGGAAGAATTTCTGCCTTAGGGCAATGGGGATGGGCAAACACAGGACATCTGACACCGGACAGATAAGATGAGAGCAGTTTATTAGTCACATACACTTACAGCTCGGAGGGAGGAGGGCACTGCATGCCATGGAGGGTCACACAGGATTGTACTTGGGAACAGAGTGAACAACTAGGGGCTGCGGACTTTGTAGTAGCAAGAGAATGAAGTGCCCTGCCCCCTTTCTGGTGGGAGAATGTGACTAGCTTGTTTGAATAATTCCACGGGTCATCGGGGAACCGAAACCTACTGCTCAGGGATAAACAGGAACTTTACCTGGTCCCCTTACTAAAGAAACGTGTACGGTTTGGGGAACTTATCCAGCAGGAGCAGAGTAGGTGGGCACTTGCGGTTAGGCTGAAGGAGCCCTCCTGATTTCATCAAATGTCAAGGCAGTACAGAATATTGAGCTTTAAGTTTCAGCTTTATACCACCATGTCCAGTGAGGGTGGGTGTCTGAACGAAAAAGAACACTTCAAACAGCTCGTAATGGAGATCTCTAATTCACCATTTTGTGCAAGTCCACCCTGCCTGTGACAAACCCCCAAAGCAGTCTTGCACATGAAAGCCTTTGGCTCTTACCGTGTTACTCTGGAAGATGTCACAAATGTCAAGCCCTAAATCTCCAACATGAAAAGCCAATTGCTTATCTCAATTATCTCATACAAAAGCCAAAATAGCCATCCAAACCAAATTGTGTAAACTTGTACATACATAAATTGATGATTAAGTAAACATATAACTATGGGAGAGAAAATGTTGCTTTATATCAAATGATTAAATATGCAGTGATTAATGAAGCCACTTTAAATTGACAGATACCTTAAATGCGGTGCATGAATAAGACTCTAATGGAAATATCACTGTTAGAGATGACAGAAAATGTGCATTTATTTGATGAATGCATTTCATAAACATCCAGCTATTCACTTTAATAGTGTTTTATTTCTAATCTAGATGTATCACCTCTTTGGTAAACTACCTTCATTCTTAGGTAAGACTATTTGCAACAGTTACTTCTACATCCACATTGTATAGTGGATTTCTCTGGCATTGAGAGAACTTGTTAAAATACAAAAAAAAAAAAAAAGAGAGAGAGAGCAGAAATATGTTATTGGGTTTTTTGATAGTTACTGAGTTGCTAAACGTTGGCACAGACTTTTAATTAGCCACTGAGCTCACAGAGGATTTCTTCCAAAAATGGCACAACAATATGCTTTCTGTTTACGCTGCTCAAATTAATTATCCTCCTTCAGGAGAAAACCTATATTTTACAAGAATTTAATGCAGTATATGGACCTTGTCCAGTGGCTGTAGGAAAGTGTATAATAAAAGATATTAAAAGATTTTTTTAAATGTATGTCCATTGGTAGTTTTGAATGCATCTCAGCATCTCATCTTACATATATTATTCTGTTTGGAGTTTTTTATAAAACAATCAATAAAAAATTGTAAAACAGGGATCATTTCAGTTGAAATAGTTTAGGCATTTAGAACTCCATAGTTATTGTATGCATCACAAAATGAAATTCTTCATGAGTGTAGATTGAAACAAAGTAATTATTCTTAGAAAATTTAAGATGATAATTTTTCTTTAAGGGCTATAATTCATGTGAGTTAACATAACCATTTATTTCTTTAATATAGATAGAAAAGTAGAGGGTTTACTAAGTGCCTGGCACTGATAATAAAAATCTGCATTCATGAAATTTACAGTTTAAAGAATTGCACAGTTGAGAAGAAATATTAACTAGTAACCAGCACTATGTAATTATTAAAATTAGATGATAAAAACACTAAAGTGAAAAGATACAAACATCCCTGCCTTGTTGCAGCATTATCTACAATAGCCAAATTATGGAAGTAGCCCAAGTGGCCACTGATTCATGAATGGATTAAGAAGATGTGGCATATATATTATATATAATATATGTATATTATATATATATAAAAGGAAAAATCAACCATCAAAAAAATGAAACCTTGCCATTTATATTGACATGGATGGAGCTATAGAGTATTAAGCTAAATGAAATAAGTCAGAGAAAGACAAATACCATATGATTTCACTCATACGTGGAATTTAAGAAACAAAACAAAAAAAGAGATAAATGAAACAAAACAAAAACCAGACTCAATTATAGAGAACTGATGGCTACCTACATGAGGGGAGCTGGGTGGGGGTATGGGTGAAACAGGCGAAGGGGATTAAGAATGCACTTGTCATGAGGAGCACTGAGTAATGTATAGAATTGTTGAATCACTATATTGTATACCTGAAACTAATTTAACAGTGTATGTTAACTACACTGGAATTTAAAAAAATTAGATGATAATGTTCAAGAGTGTATTACTTTAGTTTGGGTGGTCAGGAAGACCACTCTAAAAACTGGCATTTAAGCTTAGTTCTGAATGTCAAGAAGAGAGCATAAATATCAGGAAGAAGAGAGTTCCCGTATGATGGCTCTAAGGCAGAAACTGGTAAAAATAATAAGGTTAGTAAGTTTGAAGTATGGTATGCAAGAGGGAAAACAGCATGGAATTTGTCAAACGAGTAAAGACAGGCAGGGTCTAGATATGCCTGATAAAGCAGGGTAAGGAGTGGATTTTATTCTAATTATGATCAGCAGTGATGAGGGAGTTAAAAACAACTGTGATATGATCACTCTGGGTCAACAAGTGGAAAAGATTATAGGGCTGCCGGTGTCGAAGCAAGAACACCAATAAGGACATTGTGTCTAAAGGATTGGATCTGTGATTATGAGGAAAACTGGAATAAAAAAATAGTTGATTTTTGGCTTAATTTGGGAGAGATATACACTATGGTGTTTACTTAAATGAGGAAGATGAGTGAGGTGCAGGTTTGGGGGAACAGGAAAGTAAGACTTTGGGCCATGTTAAGTTTGAGACGCCTATTTGATATTAAGTGGAAATGTCAAGTAACCCGTTGGCTATATCAGTCTAGAATTCTAGGTACAGTAGGGACTGGCGTCATCTTTTAAAGATGGTATTTAAAACCATGGAAATGGATGAGATCTCCCAGAGAAAGTGTGTAGCCAGAAGAGAAAGTTCCTGAGTAAGGACCGGGGGAAGTTGTGAGTTTGAGGGAAGGAAGAATCACCAAAAACAAAAACAGGATAGCCAATGAATAAGGAAAATGTGGGAAACTTGGAAAAGTTCTAATGTTTTATAAATATAATTCTTGCCTTATAATTAGAGGTAACTGAAAGACAACTTGGCTGTTTATCATGTCATCTTCCTTGGACTTGAAAGAAATTAAGATTTTCACTTGGTGTTTCTTTGGTGATAGTCACATGGGAGTGTGATTACATGTGGAAAAGCACATGCAACAGGAACACAGAATTTTAGTTTTCCTACATATCATAGGACTAAATAGATAAGAAGAAAGGGCCATTATATTATCAGGATATTCACAGAGGTCCTTTCGCATATTGATCAGACCAAAGTAAATAAGAAATGTACTTAGCTATGGACAGAGTAGAAAAATATTTAAATGAACAGGTATATACATAGATATAAATAGAATCATATACAATCAGACACACAAACATTTTTTAAACAAGTAGGCCTAAACAATAACAGGTTCATTCTGGTTTCTAGTAAATGTTTTCTATGAGTCAGTTTGATCTACTCCAAGGAAAGGAACAAATCTATGAAGTGGGAGAGGTTAAGAAAATAGAATTAGTTCTCTCTATGGTTTCACCTCACAGATCTATGAGTGTGATTGGAAATGAAAGTATGTAGAGGATGGACAGATGCCCAAAGGATTCAAATAAATGCAGCCGAGATTAATATTATTACTCCACTTTCTGCCCCATATACAGGGAAATTCTGTCTGACAGGAGATAGAAAATAACCTCATATTGGATGTAGCTACATAATTTATACTCTTAATAACACCATCAGCACAATGTAAAACAATTCTTATTCTCAAAAGTCTACAAATACAGATTGTTCCCTTGCCCCAGTGATTTTAGGACTATTCAAGAGCCAGCAGAGAGTATTTTTCACTTAGTCACTACAAAAAAAGGACCTGCAACCACGATCTCAGGACTTTCAAACTTCTGGATCTCACTGTCAATCACAGCAGTTAATTTTAGCACCGTCTGATATGTTTAGCCATTATCTAGCACAATATTAATTCCTTGAGAAAAAAATTCCTACAAATTCAGAATCAGGAGGTTTGGCTCCTAGCTCCAGGTCTGCCACAAGTGAGATGGGTGATCCTGAGTATCTCACTTTCATGACTAAAATAAGAACATTGACTAGATGATTTTTGAGGTACCTTCTAACTCTCAAATATAATTTTACAAGCTACATATATGTCTATTTACTTCCATCACTACTTTATGTTCACTTTCCTCCACTGTTACTAGTAGCTCTCCATAAACCCCCTACACTGATTTGTGGCATTTTCATAGGGCAATTTCTTAATTTAAACCAACTCTATGTTGTGTCCCAAATCTTAGACTTTATGCTCCTCTCACTTGACCTACACATTCAGAAATCCTCCCCCACTAACCCTTCATACAGCTCTTAAGCCAACATTACCCTCTTTCTTAGGGTACATGCCTGGGTCATTTTATGAACAACCCCTTTCTTGGTCACATCCACGGCTAGCACTTTGAACACTACACTATGAGCAATCTGTACAGTTTAGACAAGAAATAGGAAGCTGACTTCTGAATCAACCCCCAACCAGTTCCATAATCTCATCGGGTAAGCAAGCAGGGGTTACTTCTAACCATCCATGGCTCCTTACCTACCACCTCTGAGCCTGGCCTTGGGATCTGAAACAGAAAACAGATCAGCTGTTCACTGGGTTTGGAGCAGGGCAGGGATGGAAGGAAGGGATTACAAAGAACACAAGGAAACTGGGAATGATGGAGAGTTCATTATCTTCAGATTGGTGATGGTACTGTGGGTGAATGCCTATATCAAAATGTATCAAATTGTACACATTAAACAGATGCTGTTTATCATATATCAATTACACTCCAATAAGGCTGTTTTTTAAAATACTCAAGGAATTAAAAAAAATAAAATAAAAACATACAAAACATAGGAGAGAGAGAGAGAGAGACTTAGGAGTTAAAATTGACCTGATTTGGTAATTGTGGTTAGTGAAACAAGATAAACTGACTCTCTCATCTCACTTAGAGAAAGAGCTAGAAGGTGAGTGGGAAGCACAAATTTGAAGTGAGATGTATGTGAAAGTATTCTGAAACTGTTTTTAAAAAGTTCAGTAGTAATAATGAGTTTCTATTTTGCTAGATGCTGAATATACAACTAAGTTTTTCATTTCATTTTACTCTGTTAAGAACAGTTAACATGAGATCTATCTTCCTAAATTTTTAAGCGTATAATACATTACTGTTGTCCATAGGACCACCTATAGCAGATCTCTAGAGCTTATTCAGTTCTTTTGCAAAACTGATACTTTATACTCATTGATTAGTAACTCCCCATTTCCCCCTTCGCCAGCCTCTGGCAAACCACCATTCCACTTTTATTCTATGAATTTGACTGTTTTAGATATCTCATGTAAGTGGAATCATACAGTATTTGTCCCATGACTGGCTTATTTCATTTAGCATAATGTCCTCAAGGTTCATCCAAAGTATAGTTAACTGTTGTTTCCAGACAGAAAAGCTATGAAAGGGAGCTCTCAATTAATGACAGAGCAGCAGCAGAGACAAGTGCTGGGGGAATTCAGAGTGTGTGGTTCTGCTATCGAGTGGCATTAGAAGCCTGCTGCATTCCTTCCTTAGTTAATTACTTAGAAAAGAACCATCAGTCCCATGTAGACATCGCGTCAGGTTAATTACATGAAATATAAGACCCACTTACGTTGTATTTATTAACATCTAGAAATATTCCAGTATTGGCTATTGCTTTGTACTTTTACTGGAAGAGTGATTTAGAATAATGGTTGATAAGCCTGATTCAGACAATATACAAAAGTTCATAACTTTTAACATAAAGTCTTGAAAATAATATTTTTAAGAAATATTTGAGGATGCTAATTAGCATTTTTGAGGAGGGACCAGTAATTGAAGGGCATTGTCTGTCTTATTACCCTCTACCTTTGAGCTGTTTGTATTTATCTCATTCAAACTACCAGTCCATTAAGGATGGGATTCTTGTCTTATTTTTGCACCTCCCAAAATATCTTCAATAGAGCAATGAAGAACTTGATGATCAATAAATATTTATTGAATGAATTAGGATAGAAGCCCTCTTATCCAAAGCAATTCATATAGTTTAATTAATTAAAAATTTAATTAAGACTGGCAATCATTAAAATAATATATTTGTGCTACAAACATTGCATTTTAATTGAAAACGTGTAAGTACATACTAACCCCACAGTTTCTTAAATGTGGACTCACGGTCTTGTTAATAAGACCCCTGCCGTCTTTTCTGTAAAAATCACCATCACACACATAGTATATGATTTCAGGTTTCAGTTTCTCTAAAGTGAAGTGAAAAAAAGACTCCTGTGAAGCAAGCCAAATGTAGAATTAGAATTATAATTTCTCCTTAATTGTGTTAAGGTTTCTTGCTTTAAAACTAATTCAACAGCAATTTTAAACAATCACCTTCATCACGTTTTCCAAATTTAATTTCATAATAGCAACTCCCTTCCTTTAAAAATTCATATTTCATTATTGTACTGGATATCTAATTAAAGTTATAATTACAGTAACTCATGTGGTTTTTAAAAAAGATTTATTTATTTATTTGAGAGAAAAAGAGAGAGTGTGAGAGCAGTGGGGAGGGGCCGCAAGTGAGGGAGAGAGACAATCCTCAAGCAAACTCCCCGCTGAGTGTGGAGCCTGATGCGGGTTTCATCCCAGGACCTTGAGATCATGACCTGAGCTAAAATCGAGAGTCGGATGTCCAACCGACTGAGTCACCTAGGCGCCCCACAGTAACTCATGTGTTTATTGTTTTGCTCCCTCACTGATAAAATAAGCTGCGTGGAAATACAAAATTCATAAGTCTTATTCAACAATCTGTCTCAAGGGGGAAGAAGGGACTTCATCCATTCATTTTTTTATGAATGAGTAAAATATAACTGGCTTAAACAGGACTGGAAACAGAGAGAGCTGACTGTATTGTGTATATTAAGCTAACAACCAATGTGGCAAGAGGAGCTTCTGAGCTGTGAGCCTTTGATTTGCATCAGGTATAGTCAATATGCAATACAGAGGGAATGGAGCTATCACTTAGTCTAGCAGATGGTTAGGGGTTCCTTAAATCATATAAGTTTCCAATATTTATCTTATCATAGCACTGAGGAAAATAATACTGTTAGAAATGTTAGGACAAATGATCGAACGGACGAGCCTGGGAACTCTAGCTGCCCATGTCTCTGCCGATCTGCCCATCCACCCATCCATCCCAAGGGCTGATGGGCTCAACAACCCATCAGTAACCACTTGCCAGAGTTTGGGAAGCTCTGCCTCAAAGCTTCTGTCATGACAGCTTCTGAAGCTAGCACCAGATAGCACCATCTTCTACACAATTGTTCTGCTGTTGATGGTGGAGCACTGCTAGAGCCTGACCAGGTTTCTACTCTTTTGGGCTCCTAGTGCCTTGCTAGATGACACCTTTAGGAAATCAGTGTCAGTGTTGCTTCTTGATTAAGCTCTGGCTATCTACAAAAACATGAGCCCAAACGAGCCACCTTCCCTGGCTTCCCTCAGTGTTCCACCTTCTGTTGGCGTCCTGGCTCATCCAGCCCAGCCACAGTGATTCCCTATCACACAGAGGAAGACGAGCCTTTTCTCACTGATATGCATCAGGGGTGTCCCACAGTAAAACTAACTGAGACCCAAGCTCTGAAGCTTTCTAGTAAAAGATATATTTTAATTCAACCACATCCTTCTTTCCAAGAAGCACCCACTTCAGCTGGGTTGTGGCATCTGGATGGTGCCCTAGATCAGCTCTCCCCCAAAATGACCCAGGGCCCAATGTCCATCTCAGACTCCTCCCTTCAACTTCCCTTTCCTGAAAAGCTGGGCTTGATTAGGGATCTCTTAATCTATCAGATGCATTCCTCTATCTTTCAATCCCAACAGGAAAAAAAAAGGGGGAGAGCCCAATCTTGAATTAATCTAGAAATGAGATGGTACTGATATGCACTAGAATGGTGACAATGCAAATAGAGATAACTGGACAGATCATAGAGATATTTAGAAGACAGACTCAGTAGGACGTGGTGATTGGGTAGAGGTAGAGATGTGGGAGCCAGGTTTTGGTTTAGGCAACTGTGTTGGATTCTGGTACTACTAAATGAAATGGGGGGGGGGTGGCGGAAGGATGGGGGAGAGAGAGAAAAACACAGAAACAGAAATAGTTTAAAGAATATGTTGACTTTAACTTTGGAATATCCACATGAAGTTACCATATGAATCAAATCTCAGGAGAAAACCATGCTTCATTTAAGGCATTGACATACACTTGGTAGTTGGAGCCATGAAAAAATTAGATCACTCAAGGAAGTTTTGTAAATTATGTAAATCAGAAGAGGACTTTGCATGTACTAGTAAATAGCACAAAAATTTAAGGGATAGACAGAAGAAGATGAACAAACAAAATATTCTCAAGGGGAAAGGTTAGAGAGGTAGGAGGAATGTTAAGGACTACAAAGGAAAAGAGTATTTCAAAGACAGTGATCAAGAAGGCCCAACGCCACCGAAAATATCCACTGGATTCAATCAACTAGCAGGTCATTGATTACCTTTCAAGAATAGTTAGAGTGGAGTGGTAGGAAAGGCACTGTTTCATTTCCCAATTCTAAGATACATGGGGTATAGAAGATGAAAAGCCTTCTTTGAGAGACTTGTGAGAAGAATATTCTCAAAGTAAAATCAGACTTAAGCTTGGAACAATAGGCGAAACATTCAGTGAAGAAACAGAGGATTTGTCTTCACAGGGGGTACAGTAGAAAAGGCTGGACAGAATGGGAGGTTGCATCATGGGAGAAGGCAGAAGGGAATTAGCACTGTGGGAGAAGATGAATCAGGGGTTAAAATTTTGCACAATAAAAAAGAGTGACATATAAGAAAGACTCAGTGAGTTTAGCTGTCAACAAGTTTCCCAAATGAGTAAGACCTTGGGGAATTCAAATAAATGCGGGTGTGGAAAGAAGAAAGGAGATTCCCCAGAGTTGCAGAATGAGGCTGCCATGGCCTGGATGCAGTTCTGCTAAGAGGATGTTAGCCCAGGTGAGTCCACTAGCAATAGAATTATTTCACACTTGACTCTCATTCATATTAAGAAAATCAGCAGCCTTTGAAGCTAGAGGATATGCTGTACTCAGGAGAGGTTGGACAGGATCCTGCTTATTTGCACAAGACCCCAAGAGAAGGCTCTGAGTTCCAGGCTTCTGGCATAAAGGCTCCTGAGTAATAGCAACTGGGCTTTCCTGAGCTCTTCCAATTGTTTCCAAAATGCTCTACCTGATTCACCCTCATCCCTGTAATTCACCCTCTATGACTCTTCCATTAATCTTTCTAGAATGCATATATGATTGTATCAGTTATCCATTGTTGCATAACGAGCCCCCCCAAAACTCAGTGTCTTAAAACAACATTTATTTAACTTATGAAGCCATGAGAGGCAAACTGGACTAGCAGGTCTTCTGCTGGTCTCGGTGGGCTTCTCTCAAATATTTGTTGTCAGCTGGAATTTGATGTTTTCACTCCTGTGCCTGACAGGCTGGCTATCACCTGGGACTGGCTGCTCTATGTTGGTCTCGCCTGGAATGATTGGAACAACTGGGATTCCTTTCCAGTTCTCTTTACTGAACTCCTACTGTACCTTCAAGACCAAGGTCGGACATCACTTCTTTATGAAGCCCTTAACTGACTCTGCATATTAGGTATTTACAAACCCTCAGGGCTTCCATGATCCGTTACACATACCCCTAATAGCAGTTATTCCAATGTATTATCATTAGTTTAATATGTGCCCATGTCCTCACCAGTCTGTTAAGGGCAAAGACTTCATTTTCACGTTCTCTTTACCTAAAATAGTGCTTGCTTGAATTATAGAAACACTCAATAAATATGTTTTGAGCGAAGGAATATCTGACTATGCGTTGTCTTTCACTTCCTCTAGGATTCAGAAGGACTAAGAGTATAGAGTTTTAGTAAGTGAGTTTCACTCCCAGAGTGAACCTAGAGTTCCCCTACGGTATTGAACAGATCACTGCTTTTGGTTGCAGCCAAGGAATCTATAAAATAAAGAATAGGCTAATCTAAAATATCTTGGGAACAAAGGTAAAATTTCTTTATAGACATGAATGTAGATTGAGTTGCTTGAAATTAATTTAATTAAATAATTTAAATTGTAGTATAAATAAGTAACTGGTGAAGAATCACCTTCCAGTGAACTGAAGGTATATTACAAATAATTACATATTTCATGAAAGCAAAGATGGAAGAAAAATACCATGCCCCTTTATGATTAAGTGTCTAAACCAGACTACTAGGTTTAAGGAAATGATAATCAACCTGTTTTGTAATGGGTGAGACAACTGGTACCAAAGCTGGACTAAGCCCAGGTGACATGAACAAAACAGGGAAGCTAGCTCTTCCATAAGGAAAGTCAGTACCATTGAATACTAGCAGAGGACATGTCTCCACAGACCTAGCCAACAACCACATCTTTGGGATTGGTGGCCCATGTATATAATTAGTATGTGTGACTTCTCAATGAATGCATAAAGCTAGTTGAAACTGATAAATTAAAGCAGAAACATGAATTTGTATCAGCTTGCCTGCCTCAATCTCTAGGTGTTCAGATTTTAGCACAAAAAGATCTATAGTCTGAAATGTGAAAGTCTCCTTCTACAAACGGAAATTTAATTTAATGAGTTACTACAAAAACTCTCTAGGAACTCAGTTATGCACAGTTGTACCAATTCACTCGCTTGCTATGTCTCTCACATATGGAAAGTGTAGGTGAGCAAAAGCTCAATGCTGGTCTATAACTGTAATTCTAGCACATTATAATTGAATGTCCACCTACCACGGCCATTGTCCTAGCCTGAATCTAAGCGAGATACAGACCTTTCTTGGGTCTGTCTCCTTTCATTCCTTCTCAGTTTTTGTTGAATACAACAGAAAAAAAAGCTCTTGCAGACTTAACCATTTTTTTAAAAATTATTTAAAGCATATGCTGCCGCCCTGAACATCTACAAAGATTTCCTGAATTTCTAGAAAGCTCAGGGGGAGGGGGAGAAATGGACACGGAAAAAGAGAGGAATGAAAGAGTGAACCAGCAGTCAGGATCATAGCTCAAGTCATGCCAGGAAGTCAGTCCCCGAAAAACCTAATGCCAGCCTTGGATACTTGATGCCATTCCTGGACCGCTGTCACCACTGTCAGAGATGCTCCTTGAAACTTGATCTTGTTACTGCTGCCACAGCTCCTCACTACCAAAGTGGCATCTCCATTCCTTTTGCTTGCCTGACTCATTAATCATCCATGCAGATGGATGCATGTAATAGGCCAAGCCTGTGTTACGTGCTTCCATTCTAGCTGAAAGAAAGATGGCGCCTGGGTGCCTCAATCATTAAGCGTCTGCCTTCGGCTCAGGTCATGATCCCAGGGTTCTGGGATCAAGCCCACATCAGGCTCCCTGCTCGGCAGGAAGCCTGCTTCTCCCTGTCCCACTACTCCCCCTGCTTGTATTCCCTCTCTCACTGTCTCTCTCTGTCAAATGAATAAATAAAATCTTAAAAAAAAAAAAAAAAGGCTAGGCCACTAAGTATCTGATTTTCAAACTCCGTAAAGAGAGGGGTGGTACTCCACCTCATGAGGTGGGCCATTCCCAAATATAAGAAGGGGAGTTAAGATGATTTGCAAGGGGAAAAAACTTAAATAATTACTATAATTCATCCCTTTGATTGAACAATATCCCCATATAATTTTCTTCAAATTTTTAAGGTTTAAAAAATGTTGCTACATAATTAATGCTGTAACTATCACCTGTATGCTGAAAACATCTATAGCACTTATTTAGGGAGTGATGATCTTGATTTTAATCAATATTCTGCTGAAGATCCTGAATGTCTTACAAATAGAGGTCTGCTAAGAACCTATTTCAATATTCTGTGATATGTGTACTAAACTAAATTTAACTACCACCAAGCTGATATAAAAGAGAGAGAAAGTAAAAGGAACTAAGAGGAAACACACATATACATGTACACACACACAACATGCACACAATGATATGGCAAAGAAGAAAATGTGGGAAAAAACTACAATTGTGTCTCTATAGCTACTCATAAAGGTGCTCTGTTTTAATGACTGCCCCTTCCTTCTTTCTCATAATTTTTTTCATCAGCTAGCTGACTAGAGTTTTCCCAGTGGAGTGAGGAAATGCTTATTTATAAAGGGCCTTGTTAGAATAGCATTAACTTATGCTATTTGACAAGGTATTATTAGGGGAAGCCAAAGTATTACATGAGTTCTACTCATACAGTTTCCATCCTTTAATGTATATGACCTATGTTATTACCATTGACTGTCAAGACCAATCATTAGAACTAGCATTATAGCCTTCCTTTTTGATTGATTGATAACTCAGCTCCTTGAAGAGGCCAAAATAGCTAGGTAGAATTCAACAAAGAACTTTCTGGGTCCTTTGATAGCAACATTTCTCCCTTGAGTATAGACACCTCTACACTAGTAGAGCACAGTGTTTTAGGGACAGGAAAGGAAATATTTCCAGCCATAATCAGATGTCACTGAGAGCGTGCCAGTTCCATCAACTAGTTCCTCAATTCATGAGAGATACATCACCCTATATTAATTTTTGGTTGAGAGTACCAATGCATCCTAGAGGACAATACCCTGAACACAGAATGATGACCTCTTAACAGACATAATAATTATTTAACCATGCCACCATTCTGAAAGACCAACAGTTAGCAGATCAAAGAGTATATGATGAAATCAGTGAGTCTGATGGGCAACTGCCCAGTGAAGTGAGTTCCTTGGTCAGAAGCAAGATTGTATGCAAACTTCATGATGATGTAAACGGAAACGAGTAAGTTCATGAATTGTCAAGCCCATGAAAAGCAGGGCAAGGAGATCCCAGTGCATGGTAATTTTTCTACATAGAAGTGTCTAATATAATCAATCTGTGATTATATTTCTACTTGAGGGTCATATTTTCTATATGTTTCTTTTTTTTTTTTTAAAGATTTTATTTATTTTATTTGAGAGAGAGAGAATGAGAGACAGAGAGCATGAGAGGGAGGAGGGTCAGAGGGAGAAGCAGACTCCCTGCCAAGCAGGGACTCCTGGATCATGACCTGAGCCGAAGGCAGTCACTTAACCAACTGAGCCACCCAGGCGCCCATATTTTCTATATGTTTCTAATAGTTTTCCCTACTAGGGACCTTCTGATGAATTTTCATGTGGAATCAGATAGTCTTACATCCAAACACATATTCATTATACTTTTTACTTCTTTTTTCACTCTTCCTTTAATTTTCTTAACTTCACCGCAAACTATTTAACCAGGCACAGGGAGCAATGTCACTGCTCAGCTCCAGCCATTTCTCTGTCCAGGCCATATGGACAACGGGGAGTATTGCTCCAGGTTCTTCCCAGTGGGAAAATTTTCTTTGTCATTTTCCCTTAAAGCAAACCCTGAAGTCAGTTCTCACACTGTAACAGTACACTTCCAGTCAGGCTAGGCCCACTTTTCCTAGGAACTCTTTATGAGGCTAACTATATAAAATGAGGAAAGGATGGCATTGTGGCAAAATAGACACATTCAAGCCACTTGAAGTTCATCTTTCAGGGCCTGCTATCACCTTGTACTGTTAACATCAAGTTGATGAGTCCCTTTATTTTTGTGAGATTCACCTTTACTCTCTGCCATGCATGTGTCTTTTCTTTTTTTTATTATTTTTTAAGGTTTTATTTAAATTCCAGTTAGTTAATACAGTATAATACTAGTTTTGCGTGTACAATATAGTGATTCAACACTTCCATACAACATCCAGTGCTCATCACAAGTGCGCTCCTTAATCTCCATCATCTATTTAACCCATCTCCTCCTCCACCTCCCCCCTGGTATCCATCAGTTTGCTCTCTAGAATTAAGAGTCTGTTTCTTGGTTTGCTTTTCTTTTTTTCCCCCATGCCTGTTTGTTTTATTTCTTAAATTCCACATATGTGTGAAATTATATGGTATTTATCTTTCTGTGATGGACTTATTTTGTTAGCATAATACTCTCTAGCTCCAACCACATTTTTGCAAATGGTAAGATTTCATTCTCTTTTATGGCTGAGTAATTTCCATTATATATATTATTATATTTCATTATATATTATATATTTATTATATATATAATATGTACATTATATATATATGTATATATAAACACTGCACCTTCTTTATACATTCATCGGTCGATGGACACTTGGGTTGTTTCCATAGTTTGGCTATTGTAGAGAATACTGCTATAAACATTGGGGAGCATGTATCCCTTTTTATTATATATTTGTATTCTTTGGGTAAATATCTAGTAGTGTAATTGCTTGATCATAGGGTAGCTGTATTTTTAACTTTTGAGGAACCTCCATACTGTTTTCCACAGTGGCTGCACCAGTTTGTATTCCCACCAGCAGTGTAAGATCATTCCCCTTTCCCCAAACCCTCACCAATACCTGGTGTTTCTTGTGCTGCTGATTTTAGCCATTCTGACGGGTGTGAGGTGATCTCATTGTGGTTTTGATTTGCATTTCCCTGATGATGAGTGATGTTTAACATCTCTTCATGTGTCTGTTGGCCATCTGGATGTCTTCTTTGGAAAAATGTCTGTTCATGTCTTCTGCCCATTTTTAATTGGATTATTTGCTTTTTGGGTGTTGAGTTTTATAAGTACAAAAATAAATCCAAAAATGGATTAAAGACCTAAATGGGAGTCATGAAACCATTAAAATCCTAGAGGAGAACACAGGCAGTAACCTCTTTGCCATTGGCCATGATAACTTTTTACTAGATATATCACCTAAGGCAAGGGAAACAAAAACAAAAATTAACTATTGAGACTTCATCAAAATTAAAAGCTTCTGCACAGTGAAGGAAACAATCAACAAAATTAAAAAGCAACCTTTGGAATGGGAGAAGATATTTGTAAATGACATGTCTGATAAAGGGTTAGCATGTGTCTTTTCAAGGTGAAAGTAGACACATGTAATATTCTCTGCTTTTTGGATAGAGAAAAAAGCTTAGCCAGACTGGGAGCTTCCTACCAGGACCTAGGTGCTCTATTTATTTGCTCCCATTAAGAGACCACATCTGGAAACTGCAGCTGCTATAGAAGCAACCATCATTAAGGAGCAATTCACTTTCATTCTCAAAGTTCATATTCAATATATTTAAGCAATAGGCAAACTGGCAGATTAAAAGGAAATATGAACATATTATTCTTGTCTATTTCAATACTGAAAATGGTACTGATGTTTGTATTTCCCTTAGATACATTATTTATTAGAGAGAGAGGAAGCTCCAGAGGTTTCCATTTAGTCCTTTTTATCATAATAGCTCTTGTTTTTTAGGGCAGGAAATAAAAGAGTGGATTCTGCCCATTACTAAGCATACCCTTTACTTACTTCTATACACTTCAGTAAAGAGAAAATAACCACAGGGTGGTGTCAAGGTCCCACAGGGCCTAGCAGATGCTGGATGAACCAAGACTCGATTTGTGTTCTGACTCCCAGGGTATTTTGGGTCCCCCATAATTAAAATTAACATACAAGCAATAACAACAACAACAACAAAAACCTTTTAAAAATCTCTGCATTGCCCTTTGTCCTGAGCTAATCAAGGACCTTGAGCTACTTGGTAACTGAACAAGGACACTTGAGGAAGGCTAGGAATTACAGTCTTTGTTAGTACTAGCTATGTTAGAGGTTTTATCCTCAAGGGTACTATATTTTATTCAAGGACTCTGGTTTTGTGAACTAACTTAGGTCTGGAAATTGGACATAGATCCATGTCTGTAAAAAAAGAAATCAAGTCAGACTGCCATTCATCAGACTTGGAAATTTTCCAGTTATACAAATCAAGTAAGAATTTTGTAGGCTTCTCATCCATTTTAGACCTAGGAACCTATGATTAATTTGGCGATACCAAAGATCCCACCTGGACCAGTGACTGTGATCATCAGGCAGGCCTCACAGACTCTTACAATAACTGTGCCTTCCTTTGATTCTAGAAGTTAGATATGGCTAGTTAGCAACTGCTACCTGAAATCCTGTTATCTTCATTGAAGTCAGAGAACACACCTCAATAGCAATGTTTCCACTATTTCTGGCTTATAACAGCTACAAAAGTGATTTTCAAAAATGCCTATAGCCACCCAAAGCCTGGGTGAAAGAAATATATTCTGGGCTCCTTTGGGGACATAACTGGGAATTGGGTGGACAGGTTGCATATAATTAATCTGCTTTAATATCCCCATCTCCATAAATCATTGAATTTCTTTCTCTATATTAATTCTCACATTAGAATCATCTAAATATTTTTTTAAAGCATTAATACCTGGATTCTGCACCTGGACATGCAGTGTGATTGATTTGGGTTGGCATGAGGCACTGGTATTTTCCAAACTTTCTAGGGGATTCTAATGCAGAGCCAGAATCACAAACCACTGCCACCACTTCCTTGCATGTCTGTGGCCTGCAAGCATTCTTAACAGTAAGTTCCATAATGACCAGGATTCTTAATTTAAGCGATAGAACCCAACTCTGATCTAAGCAAATAGTGAAATGATAGTCAAGTAAGTCACAGAATCGCAGGTACCACTAAGAGAACACGGCTTGGAAAAAGGCACACATAATAAGGCAAGGATGAGCCAGGATTAGAGTAAAATCCTGCAACCAAACGAATCTGGCAGGTCCACCACAGCTTGCTCTACTGTGGCTGGCTGTGAGAGCTGCACACTTCTGCTATCCCAGTCTCTCCGTGGCTCCTGCATGCTAGCATGCGGTGACCACCGGGCTCCAGAATGTATATTCCAAAGCCCTGGCTCTTTACATTACTAGATCATGGTTCCTCTCATGGAGCAGACTAGTTAAGCCTATGTCATGGGCTTAGCCCTCGTTGCTAAGGAGAGGGAATATCTGCCCTTTCTAACTTATTAGAAACTCACCGAGATTCAAGGTAAGTAACTCCAAAAACATCAAAACAGCATTCAGCTGCTAGGTAGCCAAAAAATTATAGATATTTCCCATGTCATGTCATAGCATCACACTGAAACATATCAATTACATAGTACCATTAGGGGAAAAAAAACTCCATAAGTAGGAAATCTTGAAACTTATTCTTTACATGACATACACATTTAACCATCATGGTTAGAAATCTTTCTAAAATAGATTATACGTTCTCTTATACTTACAGGTGACATAAAACAAAATTTAAACTGTGTTACTGGAGGGACGCCTGGGTGGCTCAGTCAGTTAAGCATCTGATTCTTGGTTTCGGGTCAGGTCATGATCTCAGGGTCCTGAGATTGAGCCCCACATCAGGCTCTGTGCTCAGCAAGGAGTCTGCTTGTCCCTCTCCCTCTGCTCCTCCCCCTGGCTCACTCACTCTCTCTTGCCCTCTATCTGAAATAAATAAATAAAAATTTTTTAAAAAAATTTTAAAAACTGTGTTACTGGCATCATCAGGAACAGCAATTGGTAACTTAGGATATAAAATAATAGTTATTGAGATCCTGATAGCCTTCCATTATTCCATTAAAAAGTCCTCCAATGCTAGAGGTCTAGAGTCCTGTGCTTTATACTTTTTCTTCCCCTCGGCTTCCAGTTTCTTCAATTGTATCTCTTTTTAGGAGTCCCATTCTCTTCTAATTTTTTTCTTCCTAATCTGCTATAGGTTGGAAAAACAAGTAACCCTAAAAATTGGCCTACAGTAAATTAAATATCCTACATGGTTTGAGTCTCAGGCATTTTCTACAATTAAAGTACATGAACTCATTTGACTATGATTCTGAATGCTCAGGGGTAGTTGTGCTTATTTTAGTGTTTCCCCGTTATCCTAGTGATACTGGGAAATATGATCTCCAGAGGCATGAAGAAGAAAAGAGGAGATTTTCTTTGGTAAGGTTCTATGAGAGGCACTTTGAAGACTGTCTCATTGAATCTTCACAATTCTTTGGGGGTAGGTTTTACAAAAGGAGAGCTGAGGCTCAGAGGTATGATAGATTAAAAGGTGGAGTCTAATCCCCTTCTTCTTGAATTTTGGCTACACATTGTGTCTCCCTTGAGGAAAAGAATGTAAAAGAAGGGACCTAAGGCTAGATCAGATGAAGTTTTGCAGCTCTGCCCTGGGTCCTTTGGGATGCTACTCTGGGAAAAGCCAGCTTCTATGTAAGGAGTTCAAGTCCCCTAAGACTGACATGCTGGATACGTCAATCATTAGCATCCTGTTCCACAGCCCCACCCTTCCAGGCATCTTCAATATTGGTTCCAGACATGGACAAAAAACTATCTTGGCCCTCAGAGCAGCCCAACCGCCACCAGAATCCCACTGAGACAGCTAATGCCATAGGCGGGTGAGGAACCACCAGCTGCATCCACTTGAATTCCTGACCCACAAAATCATGACATATAATAAAATGGTGATTTTTTTTAAGCCACTCAGTTTCCGGGTTTTTTTTTTTTTTTTTTACACAGCTATAGATAACCAGAAAATACATTAAATAAATCGATTGGTTCCTTTCCCTAACTTGTGTTCAAATCAAGAGTTAAACTCAGATAGTTTTAACATTAAGGCCCATAATCTTCCCCTTATTTCATAGTGTCTCTGGGGAGAAAGTAGGATATTTATACTTTGAAACTATTTATTTTTTTAAATGGAAAAAATTGCAATCTCTTTATTATCTTAATATCTGGGTTTTGCAAAAAACGTATTGTTTGAAAATATTTCACAGTTTCTCGTGATTTCTTTCTTACAACCATCCATTTAAATAAATCTCATGATTTCTATTTTCTAAAAGAAAAGGCTACAAACAAATGAAACTGCCTCCAATCTAGGTTCTATGATTCCAAAAGGGACAATCTTACCATTAAATTAAAATATTTTTTCATCTATTCCATATGTAGTCTTCTCTAATGAAATTTTTAAAGACAAAATAATCTATCTTCAGTTTGGATTCCAGTGGAGGGCTTAGTGTTATTGCTATCTTCATGCCAAAATAAAACTTCAGCATGAAAAAGCAGAAATTTATGCCAAATAAATTAATATTTTACTTTCAGTTCCAATTCTTACTTTAAGTTTTATGGTATCCCATTTGCAAAAGTCATCCCTCCCTACATTACAAAGTGCTATCTTGCTACTCAGGAGAGAATTCCAGAGAGTAGTTCAACAAAATGTTCATTAGCCTCCTCAAATGTTTCAGTGATGTAGCTGATGGCAGTGGGCATTAATATTAACACTAAGTTCCAGCCTTGCCAATTAAAACATTACACTCCTCTTCCTGATCATTCTTTTAGACCCTAACTGATCTCTCAGGTTCATTTTTATGACTGGCTCCACTTGCCTAAAAACTATAAAATCAAAAAATGAATTAGACAGTTTTAAAAGTAATAGGTATTTCTTTAGAGCTTCACACTAAACTTTGTAGTCTTTTCAGTGAGGTTTTTTAAAAAAAAAAAAAAAAGCCCTTCTTAAAATATCATTAATTGCCTTAAAACCTTTTCAAAATTGAATAAGGGAATAAATTCTAAAGAAACCATAATAAAAATATGCTTTTGGTTACATGTTTTTTTCATATAGATGGGGGGATATTGCCTACTGCCCTGTCAAATCCTGCCTCATGATACTGATGTAACTAACAAATATACTCACTCAGTCAACTTGTACAGTTAAAATCCAGCCAAAACTTTTGAAGTCGGTGTGTAGTACTCTGCACTAACTTACAGTGAAGAGCAAATCTAGACTATATTTAGGTAAAGGAACCTAAGGCAGAATCCTGAAATGGTAAAATGAAGTGTTGGACATTACTTGAGCAATTGATAAGGATGAAAACCCAGAAGTTGTAAAGGATAATCTTCCTAGGGGCACCTAGGTGGTTCAGTCAGTTAAGCAGCCAACTCTTGGTTTTGACTCAGGGGCTCAGGTCATGATCTTGGGGTCCTGGGATCCAGCCTTGCATGGGGTTCAGCACTCAGTGGGAAGTCTGCTTGAGGATTCTTTCTCTCTCCCTCTCCCTCCGCCCCCTTCCCCGCTCACGTGCACTCTCTCTAAAATAAACAAATAAATCTCTAAAAAATAAAAAAATAATATTTTTCCTAGAATGGTAAATTCCATTTGATTGAAGTGAAATTCTACCTTAAGGTACACTAAGGAGATGAAATATAAAATGCAAGTTACAAAACAGCTATCTTTTATTAATGTCAAGCTTACATTCAAATATCTCTTTATCCTGGAGAGATCTGCTGAATTATATAACATTCATCAGTATTAATTCTTGGACTTGAGTAATCAACAGTTACTCATCTTTAATTTGAAATTTTCTCTTTAAATTTTTCTTCTTGTTTTTATCTTTATTACATTTTGGACCACTCCATCTGCCTCAATTAAATATATACTTTTCAAAACCAATTTGGACCATGACCAAGCAAATATAAATTTCATTATGGAAACCAAATGTGGATTTCTCTCATTTTTCAAAGAGTGCTACACAGTAATTTCATTAATGCTCTCTACTCTGGATGAGAAATTTTCTTATATAGTCATAAGTACAGACATCAGCAAAAAAATTTGGTAAGTGGAAATAGATGATGATGTTGAAAATGTAGCTACTGGCTTTACCTCCTATCTTTCTGTTTCTCAGTATTCTCATATTTTTTATTGTTATAATGATGTATTTCAAATACAGGTCAGACATCTTTTTCGACTGCTTCAAAAATATTCAAATATCGATCTTCTAGCTCTTTGGGTATTAAAAGGAAATCCCTAGATATTTAGTCCTGAAAAAAATCCTAAAACTTGACTGAAGGATAGGAATAAGAAAATAGAAAACAAAAAACAAAAACAACACAACAGATGGGGGGTACAGAATTAAAACACTGTAGGTTTTCTAATTTAGGAAAATAGAACATTTTTAAAGTCAGAATAAAAATTGTATTGTTTAAAACATACACAAAAAAATACATAACCATTGGGGCCCCTGGGTGGCTCAGTTGTTAAGCGTCTGCCTTCGGCTCAGGTCATGATCCCAGGGTCCTGGGATCGAGTCCCACATCAGGCTCCCTGCTCGGCAGGAGGCCTGCTTCTCCCTCTCCCACTCCCCCTGCTTGTGTTCCCTCTCTCACTGTGTCTCTCTCTGTCAAATAAATAAATAAAATCTTAAAAAAAAATACATAACCATCTCTGGTATAATACCCTCAATTTACTGCTGAGTGAAGTCTTAAAACATTCATTAACTTGCCTGAGTATAAAATTGGAGTAAAAATCTTAAGATCACTATCTCTATATAAGATAGAATCCCCAAGACAAAAAGAGCCTCTAAAGTACAGCAGATACTATTACAGATTATTTGTATATACACATATTCAGCAAGCTTAGGCAAGTCTTAGTAAAGTCCTGGTTGACTCTTTTCAGTTTTTTTCCATTTTACTTTTTTGTGCTTATCAAAGAAATACATGTACAAGATTAAAGCATTATATATGGAATTCCTACTACCCACGTAAACATTTTAGCCCCTATCCAAATCTTAACACTTACTACCCACCCTTCTGTCTATTCCCTATACCAATCTCCTTGTACAATTATATTTCTACCTTTAGTTCCTTTATTATATGTATGTTTCTCTTTTATTTACTCCACTAACCACACATAGTCTATCCTAGCTCTATACTTAAGGAGGTATTATCACTCTCATCTATTCCCTCACTTCTGTTTGCCTTCCACCTTCAACTTCTGTTATCTGAACCTTTACTTTTTAAAGTTTTCAGGTTGAAATGTGTTCATCCACCATTTTTTCTATAGGTTGATTCAATGTGTTATGTATGAGAAAACAGCATTTACATTATTCAGACTACATAAATATTTTCACTTAAGTTTAGAGTGCTATAAATTGTCCTCTCATACAACCAATTTTTTTTTTTTTTACTTTTTCAGGCATCTCTGTCTTTATTTCTTCTTTCTTTCTCTGCTTTTGTCTTGTCCTTAGGTTTATCCACAGTCTAGCATGCTACTGAAACTGCAATGCATGTTTTTCTGTGGATATCTTCCGAAACCCTCCATTCTCCTTTCCCAATCAAGTAACTTTCTCTAGTTCTGCTTCACTGAAATGATCTAGGGAGTTCATGTCATTGCTCTTCAGAGTTGGATCTAGACTGAAGTCCTGGATTACATGTATCCTTTCATAGTTTACTCCCTTCCTTTAAGCACATCCCCCAAGGAACTATCAAGGAAACAGTGAGAAGTAAGTTTTCTGAGTCAAATAAAATATCTATATATTTGTTTAATAGTTTGATGAGTACAGATGTTTTGAGTTGAAAATATTTTCCCGGGGCACCTGGGTGGCTCAGTCGTTAAGCGTCTGCCTTCAGCTCAGGTCATGATCTCAGGGTCCTGGGATCGAGCCCCACATCGGGCTCCCTGCTCCGCAGGAGGCCTGCTTCTCCCTCTCCCACTCCCCCTGCTTGTGTTCCCTCTCTCGCTGTGTCTCTCTCTGTCAAATAAATAAATAAAATCTTTAAAAAAAAAAAAAGAAAAGAAAAAAGAAAATATTTTCCCATTTGAGCTTGGAAATGATTGCTTCTTTGTCTTCCAGCAACCAGCCTTACTGGTAAGAATTCTGGTTCCAACTGATTCTAACTAATTTTGATTATTGGGTGACTTTTGGAAAGATTTAGAATTATCTCTTTGTTCTTTTTTGAAACTTCAGAATAGGTCCAGAATTAG
The DNA here is from genome assembly GCF_011800145.1 of Mirounga leonina. Lineage (NCBI taxonomy): Eukaryota > Metazoa > Chordata > Mammalia > Carnivora > Phocidae > Mirounga > Mirounga leonina. The sequence continues at coordinate 147,734 of NW_023270442.1, read as the reverse complement.
TTCTTTTTATTTTTCCATCATGTTTGGCATTAGGCCTTTAAGAAGTAGAAACTTCCATCCTTTATAGTCTTAAGAATTATATTTTAATATTGCATATATTATCTTTAACATACGATAACCTGTCTTGGTTTTCTCTGCCTCTTAAAACTCTGGAATTAATACCCTCTTTTATCTTCCCTCTCATGTTTTCTTGCCCCCTTTTTAAACTCTCCTTGTGGTAGACTTCCTCCACTTTATTTTAAAGCCTTTTCTGAGGCTATTTATGCACTATTCTTATTTTAGGGATGTAATATCCTTTCAATTGTTTTGAAGTTCATAACTAGACTCTCTTTTTTTTAAGTTATCTTCTATTGCCTGAAATATCTCTATTTCCCCTAGGGATGATTCTTAAATTTGACCACAGACACACAACCAATGTCTCCCAGGGAGACAAAAGTCATATTATCTGCCCTAGTTATTATCACTCAGCTTTTCCTTTTCTACAGAAAAGTTTCTCATTTTTTTGGTTTTGTTTTGCCTTTTTTTCTTTTTTGCCTTTCTTTTTTTTTTAACCAGGGTTAAACAACATGCTTCTAGCCATTCTGTGCTCAATTGTAGGTGAAGTAAAATGTTACATTTATAGGTGTACAGGAGTTAAAATTAGTATACTCTGATGAGATTAGTATGTAATATTTGAGTGTCTATTCTGATTAGTCATATGTACTTTATATCAGTAGTTAAGTATTTTCATTATGACTCCAAAGAAAGCCAACTAATGCCACTGACTTAGAATTCATTTTTCATTCTTGCCATTCATTTGTCTTGCAATCTTGTTATCTGCAACCCTCTTCCACTATGGAACTTTTCATAAATATTTACATTGGAAGATTCCATGACTCTGGTTCATCAAGATAAATTCATCCATCTGTTTTCTATTTGCAATAAATGTGTTGAAATATCCTGATAGCCTTACTCCTATCCTTTTCATTGTTATAAGCTTAAAAGCTTCTTATAGCTTTATTATCACTTTAGTGGAATCTCAGGAAGAAAGGATACATTCCACATAGGTTCAATCTATAGCCTTGAAGTAGAAATTAAAAATTATTTAATATCCTAGAATAAATTGTAGTTTTATAGCAACCATATAAGGCAAGTTATTAAATAAAACATACTCATGTGTTTAATTATAACATAAAATACATATGGAATTCTAATGGTGATATTTCAGATGCTGTGACACACACGATCGATTGGAGAGAAGCTTATAATACAAAGTATTCCATGATTAGCATAATTTAAGGCAATATCACTGTGAGAAAAATACTCTCAAAAATATGAAAAGAAGAGAAACTGAACTTCTATCAAGGTTTTAAAGATTATAAATGGAACAAAGAATATTATGAATCTGATGAAACTAATGATATCTACATATTTTTAAATGATAAAAGGAAATGGAAGAGAGAGGATAACTACGGAGAAGGAATTGCTCACAGTAAGAACAGACAAACAAAAGAATTGAAGAGAGAACATCAAATCATCCACCAGCTGGAATATGGAATATAGAAGGTGATGGGGAGAGGCAAGGTGGTAAGGTAAGTTAGGGCCATGTTGTGGAAGGCTGGACTTTGTGAGAAACCACAGGGATATGCAGCAATTTGCCAGATGGTTCTTTATTCCCTGGAATATATTCCTGGAGCATCAAAGTAAGGAATTTAATGATAAGAACTAAAAACATTATTGAAATAAAATCATATTTTAAATAAATTTGACTGTAAAATATGAAGTACCAGAGACATTTTAGGTGTGGAGCCAGCCACTACATTCTCCTGAGAATTTTTTTTATTTTAAAGATTTTTATTTATTTATTGAGAGAGAGAGAGAATGATAGAGAGAAAGAATGAGAGGGAGGAGGGTCAGAGGGAGAAGCCGACTCCCTGCTGAGCAGGGAGCCCAATGCAGGACTCAATCCTGGGACTCCAGGATCATGACCTGAGCGGAAGGCAGTCGCTTAACCAAATGAGCCACCCAGGCGCCCCTCCTGAGAATTTTTCTTCACTGTCTTTAGCAGCTGGAGGTATAATTGTAGAAAGGTTTGAGAATCATTGCTATAGTTTATGTTAATGAATAGACAATACAGACCCCAAGAGTCATATGATCAGAACAGTGCTTTAGGGTGTCTAATCTTGAGGCAGGATAAAAGATGGAGTGAAAATGAGATAGGTTTGAGATTCTGGGACACTTTGGAAGGCTATAACTAGCCCAAGCTAGAAAAAATTAAAGTTAATGTAGAACAGTACATTATGGATAGAACAAAAACGTAAAAACAAATTTGTTATAAATTATGACTCCATCAAACTTGGCATATGACTACATCTGGGGACCAAGGAAAAGTCTGGATAATTCATAAAATATTCTAGTGCCACTGATGGGATGACAGGAAGAGCTTTATGAAGTGACATTTTGGTTTGGGGATTATATTGCATAGGGATTTAATACTACATATTTATATATCATGTTTGTAAGATTAATAATATTCTGGAGAAGTAAATGAAAGTATCTTAGGAAGATACTTCATGTTAGCAAAAGAGTAGATATTTTGTGTAAGAGGATTCTGTCAGTGATTTGCCAATTAACCTCAGAACCACTAACTTTGAACTTTGTAGGAGAAGTAGAGTACCTATAGAAATGAATGCACAGTTCAGCAGCAGATGGTCACATTAAAATTTAAGGAAGATGCAGTGCAACAATTAGCCTCTCCTTGTGCCTATAGCAAGGAACAGGTTATAGTAGAGTAAATGAATCAGAGTTCTAAGGAAAACTGAGCAAACCCTTGAGGTAAAATAACATAGAAAATTAGGGTATTTACCTATAAGGAGAGATCAATTGTGCTTCATTGCAGTAATAAAGGTATTTAAATCACCTCTAAGAGCTTATTATTTTCTTATATCTTGTTTCATCTTGAGTATCATATGGATTAAGGGAGAAATCTATATTTATTCAATACCCAAAATGTCATTTGAATAAAACTTTTACAGAAAAAGCACAGGAATGTAGTTTTGCTTGAGAAATAATGTGTCAGGGGCTTCAAAGGAAAGAAATTTGAAATAAGAGTCAGCAGATCTGGCTTTAATCCTAAGCTTCTACTAACTAGCTATGATTTTTGACAAAGTGGCTATTTGCATTCATTCATTCAATAATCACTAACTGGGTGCCTACTCTGTTCCAAGCTCTGTTCTAAGAGTCTGAGATATCTCAGTGAAAGCACATAGTCCTGCTCTCATGGAGATCACATTCTTGCAGGAGAATACAGAAATAAAAAGTCAACACAATACGTGAGTAAATTTAGAATATCAGAACACAATTAAGTGCTGTGGACAAAATTAAAAGTAGAGCAGTGTACAGGGAATAGTGAGCATTGGAGTTCAGGGAAGAAGTGTCCATGTTTTTGGTTTTTTAAAAAGATTTATTTATTTATTTTAGAGAGAGAGAGAACACAGGGACGTGTAGAGGGAGAAGGAGAGAGAATCTCAAACAGACTCTGCACTGAGCATGGCACAGGGCTCGATCTCATGACCCTGAAATCACAAGCCAAAACCAAGAGTCAGACACTTAACCAACTGCACCATCCAGGCAACCCAAGAAATATCCATGTTTAAAGGAAAAGTCAGGATGGATAGGTCTTATTTCAAAGAAGCTAAGAGGATAACTGGGAGGAGTTGGGGTGGGAGGGATGCTATTTTCATATTACCTGAGGACCTAGCTTCACATTACAGATATAATCAAATTCTAATACATATTTGTTTAGTGTATACATGGAATTATTCAATTAATCTCTGTGCTCAATTTTCTTGTCTATAAAATGAAGAAGGAAAACCAGATCTAGAGTTATCTAAGTAAAAGTAGTTAAGATATGACAATATCTAAGAGACTATGTATAAAGTCTCTGATACAGGAAGTATATCAGCCCATTCATAAAACAGAGAAAAGTCCAATTTTTCTGAAACAGTAAGAGCATGGAGAACTAACTATTGTGTAGGATAAGATTAGAATAGAAATGTGGTCCTAGATCAGTATTTTGCAACATTAGTTGCTTGTGAATTCAATTTATCAAGGCAATACCTACATTTTTATAACAAATTAAGTACTTTGAATAAAGACAAAATAATACACATAGTAAAGGTAAATTTTTTCTGCAGCTTCTATTTCACGTTTATGTGTTAGTGTTTACATGTATAATTGGTCACTATATAAAGTTTTCTTTTGGAGAACATAATGAAAAAGTTTAACAGAGATCATGCAGAGCCTTAAAAATATTAAAATTTTAGAAAGCATAACACAAAGGAGACTTTTAGGCCCATTCAGGGTAGCTAGAGGAAGAAGATCTTAAAGTTGTAGGTAGTGGTATTTATGTACACCATAAGAAAAAACTTCCTAACAGCTCCATCAGTTCAACCATATGATTGGGTTTCCATCACTGAAATGCTGTAGAAGGATTCTTGCATACCTTGAGGACATGAAGCTTAAGAAACAAGACTTTGCACCAGGGCATGGAGAATACAAGATGCATGATTATATCTTTCCCCATCAGGACACTTTCAATTAAATTTAATTTTAAATCATGCACATGAAAAATAACAATAAACAATCAACAGAAAATCTAAAAAAAGAGTGATAGAGATGGTAAAAGTTCAAAGGTAAATAAGATCACTCCGAGTCAGGGCAGACCAAGGAAAGCTTGATAAGAAAAAGGGAGTTTTAGCTGAATCTTGAGCCAAAGGTAGCCATGGATAGTTGGGGGAAGAAAGAGTACCCATCGGGAGGAGACAAATTTGAGTGAGATGAGTTGAACAGGTACAACACCCATTTGCTGACTGTAGATAAACCCACTTAGCAACTGAGGACAGGGACCTCACTGAGGCCTGGAAGGTTATAAATTCAGAAGTGAAAATTGGGTCAGATTTTGTCAGACTTTATCTTAAACTATTGGTCTGATGAAAGAATTGGTTTAGGAAAATTAGTTGGACAGATATATCTATTTACATTAGAGAGACTAAGGAGAAATTGTTTATGTAAAGTGTCAGTCAAGGTGTAGTCAGGAAAATAGTAAAAAGAAAACTGCAGGCCCAAGATGGAGTCACTTATACTAGGCCAAGTCACTAAACCAGGACTTAATACCTAACCTAACTGCAGTTTTAACCTCCTCCAGAAACACAGTCTTAACCAATCAGTCAGGAATTTTCTGGTTAGCACTAATGAGGTACTCTGTCACCTGGGCCCTCTCCATACCCCAAAGGAAGATGAGGTAGTCTGTGTGATAAAACCCCCATGACACAGAAGAGAATACAGAAGTGAGTAGATACAAATGCTTTTGTTAAAAATACATACATATATTTATATATATACATATATAGTTTATATGTGGCCATATATATACATACAAATACATATAATTATAGTTATATAATACAGAATGTGAGTAAAAAGAGAATAAATTTCTTACTGCCCATTGAAAAACGATTGGCCAGAAATTAGAGTGACCTAGGAAGGTCAGATGAGGAAGTCTGATTTGGATTATAAAGCTGCTCTTTTAGCTCACTGTCAATTGAACAGTCATTCGTCATGCTCAGGAGCAAGCAGAAGCCACATAAGCAGAGTGGTTATGAACAGGCTCTGACTTTTCTGAGTGCAAATCCAGATATGATCCATGTTAGCTATGTGATCTTAAGCAAGTTATGTAACATTTCTGAGCCACCATTTCTTGAGTTGTGGAAAATATTACCTATATTACAAGGCTCTTTGAGAATAAAATGACACAATATCCACAAGTTACTGACACATAGAGAGCACATAATAAATACAGCAAAACAGCCCTGGGAAAGTATTATATGGTGAAGAAGAGTGGAAAAGCGTGGTGATTTTTGTTATATGAATAAAACATTCTCATCTTTGAGAAACTCATAGTGAATATTAACTGGTAAAAACATAAGCAGAAATAAATTCTAGCTATGGGAACAGAAAGATTATTATTCAACTTTGAAGTGTTTGTAAAAATAGCAATGGTATCTGTTGAGTACTTAATATTTCATAGATTTCATATTCCAGAAGCTATACATGCATTAAGTGATTTAATAGTCATAACTCCTCTATAAGGTAAATTATCACTCATTACCTCACCATTGTACAAATGAGGGAGCCCAGGCTCAGAGAGACTGAGCCACTTATCCAGAGAGGAAGGCAAATGGCAGAGGCAAGATAAGAAACCACACTAGTCTGACTCCAGAGTCTATGCTCCTAATTACACACTATACTGCAATCACTCTTAAATTTCTCCTCTTTTTTTCAGGCTCTTTTACATAACTTTTGGCCAAGTGCATCCCTAGTGGGGGTGGGGCAGAAGAGAAAAGATGACCATAGATGATGGTCATGAACACAGACCCAGGGATCATGTATATATGGACACAAAATAGGAGAGGGCTTATCAGGAGGCAGAGGATGAGAGTGACTAATATGGGACAGTTTGGTCAATAACAATCATCACCATCATCATTATAAAAATAACTGCCTTTGATTAAATACCGTGTACCATTTTCCTATTTGTTCTTACCTACAAATAATAATCTTCATTTTAAAAATAATAAAACTGAGGCTCAGAGAAGTTAAGTATCTTGCCTAAGTTCCCACAGGTGATAAATGTTGACTATGACAGACCAACTCAAGTGTGTCTGACTTTATAGTTTCAGTTACGGTCCTAGTGGATCTTACGATAAACAAAGATTTTTTGGAATTTATTTTGATGTTTGGGAATAATCCTTCTAAATGTATTCTTTTCCTAGAATTGTAGTACTAGAATTTTTTTTTTGTCTAAAACCATACACATGAATATTGCAGGATATCAGAGCTTGGCACTATAACTCATAGCCCATTTTCTTGGAAGTGGTATCAAGCCGGAAAAGGTGAGCTTAGTTTGGAGAACATTTTCCCAGCCCTGTGGCTGGGACCTGTGTGATTACAACTAAAGACTAAATTTCCTGCCTTCTCCATGCAGATGGCAGCTATCTTAGTCTGGGTGGGCTGCTAAAACAAAATTGCACAGACTGGGTAGCTTATAAACAATAGAAAGTTCTTACTCACAGTTCTGGAGACTGGGAAGTCCAAGATCAGGGTGCCATTAGATTCAGTATCTGGTGAGAGCTGGCTTCCTAGTTCACAAACAGCTTTCTCCTATGTCCTCACACGGTGAGAGAGAAAAGGGAGGTCTTTAGTGTCTCAATTAGAAAGGCAGGCTACCCTGCATGAGGGCTCTATGCTCATGACCTAATCAACCTGCCAAAAGCTCCACTTCCAAGTCCCATCACATGGAGGATTAGGTTTCAACCTCCTGGGAGGACACAACCTCCTGGGAGGACACAAACATTCAGTCTATAGTGGCATTTTGAATTGAAAGCAGCTCTGAATATCAGTTCACAAACTCAAATATGCAAGAACGACTTCTTAATTTTTCAAAATTTTTTTCTTAATTTTTCAAATTCAGTCCTTTTACTGCCCATTTTCTTTGGGGTTACACCTAAGTTCGAGGTGCTGGTTTGGAAACATTCCATTACTAGTCATCTCTTGGTCAACCATTGTGGCCTCTGCACAGACATCTTCCATCACATCTAGTCCTCAGTCCCTGGTCCCTGTAAATGCATCAACTCTCCATTTTTTCTGTAAGGCTCCTCAAGTCTGTCTCCTCCTTTCCTCCCTCCTAAATAGCAACAGTATTTTTTAAAATATTTTATTTATTTATTTTGAGAGAGAGTGTGCAAGCACACGCACACACACACACACACAAGGTGGGGGTAGAGGGAGGGGTAGAGAGAGAGACTGAATCTTAAGCAGATTCCATGCTTAGCGCAGAGCCTGACATGGGGCTCAATCTCCAACCCTGAGATCATGACCTGGGCCGAAATCAAGAGTCAGAGGCTAACCGACTGAACCACCCAGGTGCCCCCATCTAGACTTTGAATAGAAATTCTTTCTCGGGCGCCTGGGTGGCTCAGTCGTTAAGCGTCTGCCTTCGGCTCAGGTCATGATCCCAGGGTCCTGGGATCGAGTCCCACATCGGGCTCCCTGCTCGGCGGGAAGCCTGCTTCTCCCTCTCCCAATCCCCCTGCTTGTGTTCCTGCTCTCGCTGTCTCTCTCTCTGTCAAATAAATAAACAAAATCTTTAAAAAAAAAAAAAAAGAAATTCTTTCTCTAAATCATCATGAAGATTTCCATATTCTTGCCTTGGCCAGTGAATAGATTAATTTTTCTCTGCATTCTTTTCTTTCCTTAGGCAATACACACAGAAAACTCTAATAATAGAATGGGGAAGAAAGACATTTCAGGGGAAATTTTTAATAGTATTTTAGAAAGTGTATCTGACTGCAAGTTAGGTATCTTCTCCTTTTCTTCCTCATGTGCTTAAATCAATTAGTCAAGTGAAAATTTAAAGAAATAAAAATAAAAAATGGGAAAGCACAATACATTTATCTATTTCCATCTCATCTACTAAAGAAGATATAGCAATGTTTAATACACATACTATTATCTCATACACATTCCTACTTTACATTAAAAAGAAACTTACATAAAGGCTACATAATGTTCTTCAGAACAGCAAACACCAGCAAATCATAGCAGTCTAACTTAGGAATTCTTAATTTAAAGAGCATTCCGACACTGAAATATCATTGCTTAAATTCTGTGTTATTAAGCTTTGCTCATGTGGGAAGTGACTTGCGTCTAAGCCAGAAGTTATGTAGCAATTATTTCTCATTGTTCTAATAGCTGTGCACACAGCCAGTTAAGATTTCTTTCCAGGGACCATTCCATAAAGGCTGACTGGCAAATGAGAGCTTTCTCATCACTCAATCATTTGGAAAAGAGTGGCTATTTTCTGTATAATCAATTCCATCAGCCATTTTGATGGTCAATAGCTTAGCAATTCATTAAGCAGTAATCAGTTAAATTCATTTGTCTTAAGCATGGAAATAATCAAAGTATTTTTTCAACCTTCCATCTCAACATCAGTTTAATTCTACCTCTAAGTGATATAAAATCAAAATTATGTCACAAGAAAATAAAATGAGCTTCTATTCCAAGATAAATATCATAAAATTTATTTTTTAACTCCTTACTCTTTAAAAACAAAGCTTACTTGATGATTGCAGCTTTGTAATAGAGCTTGAATCTGGAATTGTGATGCCACCAGCTTTGCTTTTCTTTTTCAACATTCCTCTGGCTATGCGGGGTCTTTTCTGGTTCCATACAAATTTTAGGATTATTTGTCCCATTTCTTTGAAAAAAGTGGATGGTATTTTGATAGGGATTGCATTAAATGTGTAGACTGCTCTAGGTAGCATTGACATTTTCACAATATTTGTTCTTCCAATCCATGAACATGGAGCGTTTTTCCATTTCTTTGTGTCTTCCTCAATTTCTTTCATGAGTATTTTATAGTTTTCTGAGTACAGATTCTTTGCCTGTTTGGTTAGATTTATTCCTAATTATCTTACGGTTTTGGGTGCAATTGTAAATGGGATCTACTCCTTAATTTCTCTTTCTTCTGTCTTGTTGTTGGTATATGAGAATTCCACTGATTTCTGTGCATTGATTTTATATCCTGCCACTTTACTGAATTCCTGTATGAGTTCTAGCAGTTTTGGGGTGGAGTCTTTTGGGTTTTCCACATAAAGTATCATATCATGTGCAAAGAGTGAGAGTTTGACTTCTTCTTTGCCGATTCGGATGCCTTTGATTTCTTTTTGTTGTCTGATTGCTGTGTCTAGGACTTCTAGTACTATGTTGAATAGCAATGGTGATAGTGGACATCCCTGCCACATTCCTGACCTTAGGGGGAAAGCTCTGTTTTTCCCCCATTGAGGATGATATTCGCTGTGGGTTTTTCATAGATGGCTTTTATGACATTGAGGTACGTACCCTCTATCCCTATACTCTGAAGAGTTTTGATCAAAATGGATGCTGTACTTTGTCAAATGCTTTTTCTGCATCTATTGAGAGGATCATATGGTTCTTGTTCTTTCTTTTATTACTGTATTGTATCAAGACAATATGGTACTGGCACAAAAACAGACACATAGATCAATGCAACAGAATAGAGAGCCCAGAAATGGACCCTCAACTCTATGGTCAACTAATCTTCGACAAAGCAGGAAAGAATGTCCAATGGAAAAAAGACAGTCTCTTCAATAAATAGTGTTGGGAAAATTGGACAGTCACATGCAGAACAATGAAACTGGACCATTTCCTTATACCACACACAAAAATAGACTCAAAATGGTTGAAAGAACTAAATGTGAGACAGGAGTCCATCAAAATCCTAAAGGAGAACACAGGCAGCAACCTCTTCGACCTCAGCTGCAGCAACTTCTCCCTAGTAACATCACCAAAGGCAAGGGAAGCAAAGACAAAAATGAACTATTGGGACTTCATCAAGATAAAAAGCTTTTGCACAGCAAAGGAAACACTCAACAAAACCAAAAGACAACCAACAGAATGGGAGAAGATATTTGCAAATGACATATCAGATAAAGGGCTAGTATCCAAAATCTATGAAGAACTTATCCAACTCAACACCCAAAGAACAAAGAATCCAATCAAGAAATGGGCAGAAGACATGAACAGACATTTTTCCAAAGAAGACATCCAAATAGCCAACAGACACATGAAAAAGTGCTCAACATCGCTCGGCATCAGGGCAATCCAAATCAAAACCTCAATGAGATACCACCTCACACCAGTCAGAATGGCTAAAATTAACAAGTCAGGAAACGACAGATGTTGGCGGGGATGTGGAGAAAGGGGAAGCCTCCTACACTGTTGGTGGGAATGCAAGCTGGTGCAGCCACTCTGGAAAACAGTATGGAGGTTCCTCAAAAAGCTGAAAATAGAGTTACTCTATGACCCAGCAATTGCACTACTGGGTATTTGCCCCAAAGATACAAATGTAGGGATCCAAAGGGGCACATGCATCCCAATGTTTATAGCAGCAATGCAGTGCCCTCAATAGCCAAACTATGGAAAGAGCCTAGATGTCCATCGACAGATGAATGGATAAAGAAGATGTGGTACATATATACAATGGAATATTATGCAGCCATCAAAAGGAATGGAATCTTGCCATTTGCAACGACATGGATGGAACTGGAGGGTATTATGCTGAACAAAATAAGTCAATCAGAGAAAGACATGTATCATATGATCTCACTTATATGAGGAATTCTTAATCTCAGGAAACAAACTGAGGATTGCTGGAGTGGTGGGGGGTGGGAGGGATGGGGTGCCTGGGTGATAGACATTGGGGAGGGTATGTGCTATGGTGAGTGCTATGAATTGTGTAAGACTGTTGAATCTCAGATCTGTACCTCTGAAACAAATGTATTATTTGTATTTTTAACATATAATAATGTATTATTATATGTTAAATAAAAGATAGCAGGAAGGGGAAAATGAAGGGGGGCGAAAATTAGAGGGTGAGATGAACCATAAGAGACTATGGACTCTGAGAAACAAACTGAGGGTTCTAGAGGGGAGGGGGGTGGGGGGATGGGTTAGCCTGGTGATGGGTATTAAAGAGGGCACATACTGAATGGAGCATTGGGTGTTATATGCAAACAATGAATCATGGAACACTACATCAAAAACTAATGATGTATGGTGATTAACATAATAAAATAAAATTTAAAAAAAAGATAAGGCAAATGGGAAAAGTTTTTTTCTGGTTTAAGGAGAAAATTTAAAGGAGAAAAAAAATGATAAAATCTTACTGAAAGTTTAAATCAACTTAATATAATCATTGGAAGTACAAAAAGGCTTCATGCCATGCCATATATTACCAATGCAAAAGATGGATGGTGATTAAAGATAATCATTCAAGAAGACTGCAATTGATGCATTTATTAAGGTAAAACTACATTCTGAAACCAATTCAAAATGCAACCAATTTCACCTGCTCCTGAATTTTTTATTCACCTTATGGATGTCATTTTTTAAACTGGTTGCTTGGCATTGCTCTCAAATTTTTGCCTTAATTTTACTTTAAAATCCTTTACAATAGTCCTAACCTTGTATTCCAAATCAAAGTCAGTAATGTTTTATCTATTTCAAAAAGTGTTCCAATGTTGTGGTATTAATAATGCCTACTTCATGGGCACCTGGGTGGCTCAGTCGTTAAGCGTCTGCCTTCAGCTCAGGTCATGATCCCAGGGTCCTGGGATCGAGTCCCACATCGGGCTCCCTGCTCGGCGGGAAGCCTGCTTCTCCCTCTCCCACTCCCCCTGCTTGTGTCCCTGCTCTCGCTATCTCTCTCTCTGTCAAATAAATAAATAAAATCTTTAAAAAAATAAAAAAATAAAAAAAAATAATGCCTACTTCATTATCTACAGAAACTAAAGCACAGTGAGTGGGAGAAGTGTCACAAGGCTACACTGAGATGGTTTATAATAGTTCCTGTCCCCAAAGTAATTCCTTAGCTAACGTTGTTATTGTTATTGAAGAGGTTATATGCTGATAAGTCTTTCAAAGGCTTAGCCTTTGAATATCAACATATGAACTTTAATAATAAATGAGACATTGAAATACATGGAGATATTAATATTTTTTCAAATGCCATTATAATGAACTCCAATATAACACAGTTTGAAATTAAAAGACGAAGGAATGTAAAACCTAAACTTTTATGGGTGTATTTGATGTAAGAAGTTCTCCACCCTCAGCGGGGGAGTGGGGGGTGGCAGGCTGTGACTCTTGACACGTTGCAGATGGGATGCCATTTTCAAGGTTACATTCCTATAATTGTTTAGACAGTCAGTAAAGATTTTTCTACCCTATACATGGATTTTTATTCCTTTCTGATTTTTTACATTAAATAAACATTTCCTTCTCTCTTAAGAAAATACCTGCAGAATTTTTTCTAGGCATATTCAAAATTGGGATCAAACTTTATAGTTTGAAATTTACTTATTCACTTAATTAAGTTACAACTATCAAAATTCCACATTATTGAAATTCCTACCTTCAGCATAGATTCTAACACTCTTTCAACTCATTTTTGTTAGGGCTTTTCTCCTCCAAACCCACCTGAAGTCTGAAGCCCTCACACTCGATAATATCAACTCTTTTAAAATAGGAGGGGTGGGGTGGGAGAGGCTTCATCCATGCAACCTCCAGTCCTGTCCTGAAAAATATTTCTCACTATATTTGCAAATGACAAACTATTTAATCCTCATCACTAAGCACATTCTGACAGAAATTACACTGCAGCCATAAGTGGAGTTCCTAACTAATCCGAGGTCTTTAAAGTTGCTTTTCAATCAACATCATGTCTTTCTTATATTTTTTGCTGATTCACTTAATATTTTGAGAACTAGAAACTTTAAGGTAGGCTATTAGCTGAATACTCAGCCATGTAGTTCTGTGAATCAGTTAAACTATTTAAAAAATAGATTTGTATGAACAGGTTATTCTATCCTTCAATGAAAGAACTAAAAGAACTTGAGAGTGATATCAACATGTGAGGTGAGTACAAGGCATGAAACATGGCTCACTGTGTATCTTTAATTTTCCTGTGCTTGTTTTCTAGTGTTGCCATAATAAAATGTCACAGGCTCGGTGACTTAAACAACAGAAATTTATTTCTTACAGTTCTGGAGACCAGAAGTCCAAGATCAAGGTGTCAGCAGATTTGGTTTCTTGGAGGCCTCTTTTTGGCTTGCAAACAAACCCTCTTAATGGGTGTCCCTCTATGCACGTAAGCCCCTGATATCTGTGTGTCCAAATTTCCTCTCTTTTAAGGACACCAGTCAGACTGGATTAGAGTCCATCCTAATGGCCCCATTTTAATTACCTCTTTAAAGACCGTATCTCTAAAGGTCACATTCTGAGGTACTGGAGGTTAGGCCTTCAACATATGAATTTGGAGGGGACATAATTCAGCCCGTAACAGCCCCTTAAAGTTATACTTCCCAGAAAATGTAATAGCAAGAAACTAAGCTTATTTCTGTTTCTGTAATGGCAAAGACTTATTTCTTCTTCTACCTACATGATTTTCTCTATCCCCACTCCAGGGTCCATTTCATAAAGATGTTACGAGATCTTTTATTCATGGAGAAAGTGGAGTGGATTCTCTCACCAGGTACCAGCCCCTAGAGAGGGTCATTCAAACCTGCAGCATCATATAAGAAGGCACAATACTGAAATAAAATATTCAAATGAGAGTTAAATAATAGTGACAGATTCCCTTATTGTGGTTTAAAAAATCAGATACAAAACTATATAATTAAAAGAAAGAAAATTACGAGCATCTCTCTTAAAATTGAGCAATTTCTGGCCTGAAAACCTTAGTTTACAGGAAGAGAAATGTTGCATATTTATGAAATAAGATTAGAAATCAAGTACATAATTTCCTAGCTTTTTAATAACCCAAAATGAGATATATTACCTTATATTTCACAGAAAATATAATCTAGCATAAATCATGAATGGAGGGCATGAAAAAAGAAATTCCAAGTTTCCAAGTAAATTTAACTCTAACCCAGCTTTAGAGTCAGCAATCAGTACAAAACCCTTCATAACCTCACCAACAAAACTGACTGTAGATTTATATATTGGGTGGGTGGTCACTGAAACGTAACAAATACTTGCCTTTCAAATTTTCTGATGAAGCAGCTAAATTGGATTAGGTTGCTTATGTTTAACAGCAATGCATCATTATCAACTGTGGGCTTCCCTCCTTCTCAAATACTCCTTCACAGCATTTCTCTTCAATTGGTTTTCTTTTAATGCATTTCTTTAATACCCTCAAACAATTAACCAAAACTTCACTTGAGCATTTGCTGCCAAGGAAAATACAAGTGCCATAGTCTCTCATATTCTATTAGATTTGTCGCCAGTACTGCATTTAATGAGTGCCTTGAATGACAAATGATCACTTGCTTTGCTAAAACATTGAGATTTTCCCCCTAAGCTTCTTAAAAATTTTAATCTAATGTCTGTCTGCCTTTGTTACTCAGCTTCATCAGCAGCTTGATTGCAGTCTCCAGGCATGCAATGCTTTGGTTAAAATGTTTCACTTATTTTTTTTTCTTTTTTTTTTAAAGATTTTATTTATTTATTTGACAGAGACAGCGAGAGCAGGAACACAAGCAGGGGGAGTGGGAGAGGGAGAAGCAGGCTTCCCGCCGAGCAGGGAGCCCGATGTGGGACTCGATCCCAGGACTCCGGGACCATGACCCAAGCCGAAGGCAGTTGCCTAACGACTGAGCCACCCAGGCGCCCAAAATGTTTCGCTTATTAAACAGCACTCTACTCATCATCTTATCAGGAAAGAACCAACACTACTGACAAAATTTCAAGTATCCAAGTACATATGGCATTCTCGATTCTCAAATAACCTTGAATGAACTATGTGCATTATATATTAATTATAGAGGTCCACATGTTTTATGCATTCATTTATCCATTAAATGCACACATTTATCATACAATATTTTTTGGTGCATATTATGAACCACCCACTCTATTAGGGCCTGGAGATACAAAGATGAAAGAGACAGTCTATGTTAAAATGAAGCTTACAGGGGCGCCTGGGTGGCTCAGTTGGTTAAGCGACTGCCTTCGGCTCAGGTCATGATCCCAGGGTCCTGGGATCGAGTCCCACATCGGGCTCCCGGCTCGGCGGGGAGCCTGCTTCTCCCTCTGACCCTCTCCCCTCTCATGCTGTTTCTCTCTCTCTCTCTCTCAAATAAATAAATAAAATCTTAAAAAAAAAATGAGGCTTACAGTGCCTTATAATGCTTATTCCAGTGCAAAACTGCTGATTATAGGTTGAATGAGAAAGTAGGCATGATTAGCAGTCTCTCCTTTGCTGTCCACTCCTTCACAGTGTACTCAATAAACTTCTATCTCCGAAAGAAAGGAAGGAAGGAAGGAAGGAAGGACGAACAAAAGAAAGAAAGTTGGCTACAAAGAGAATTTATGAGAGAGTGTGAGTACATGAGTATATTTATGTGCCCTTGTATTCAAAGACCAAACTACAGCTAGATAACCGTGATATTATTAGCCGGTACAGGCATCAATCCTTTCTATGGAGCCTACACATAAAATGCTATCCTTTAATTGGTAGTGGCAACCACCAATTTCAGAAGCAAAAGCTGTATTTGATTTACAAATGACCTTCATTCAGACAACACAATGATAGGATAATTGCTATAACCACATATGCAAATCATTTGAAGACATGAGTCCATTTGTGTTAATAGCAATATTCTTATTTATTCTGCTTTCACTTAATTTAGTTAACTGTAAGCAACTACCAAAATTCATTACACATGCTTAATTTATATTCGTTTGTATTAATTTTATCAAAAACTATCAAATACCTAGTTTGTGTCAGTCATTATATGAGAATAAATTACTAAGTACAAAAGTTCTAGACAAAGTCCCAGCCTTCTTAGAGCGTTCATGGGAGAGATGGGGGCTATTTAAATATAGCACAATTTAAAATAAGTTATAGTTGTGATAAGTACGAACAAAGAAAGGCACTTAGAGGAACCTCTGGCCAAGGGCAGGAAGCCAATGAAGGATTCTTAGAAGTGAAGATTTACCTACAATGGCAAGGAAGAGTAGAAGTAGGAGGCAAAGGAGATCTTGGGTATAAGGGGGAGGGGTCATCTAGAAAGAGGGAATCACCTTTAGTGATGAGCAGCCAATCACACTGAGGAATAGAGTGGATGGAGAATACAAGTAGGAATGAAAACTGTGAATAAAAAAATGAAATGTAGAGAAGGAGGATAAATGTCAGGCTATGTTTGGGCCTAGAGGCCATGTTCAAATTTTGGTCTTTATCTTAAGAGCAATGGAAATACATTGAGGTATTTTTTTAAAACTAGGCATTTTATTGAGGTATGACTGACATACAAAAGTCTGTTCATATTTAATGTATACAATTGATGAGTTTAGAGATAACTATACCCCCATGAAACCATCACAATCAATGCCATAAACATATCACTTCCACGTTTCCTCTCGACTTCTTCATTTTATTTATTCTTTTTGTGCTACGAACACTTAACATAAGACCTACCTCTTAGCAAAATTTTAAGCATAGGATGTATTAACTATAAGCAGTATGCTATACAATTGATCTCTAAGACATTCATCTTGCATAACTAACACTTTGCACCCTTTGACCAATACCTTCTTACTGCCCCCCAGGCCCTGGCAACTACTATTCTACTCTCTGCTTCCATGAGTTTGACTATTCTAGACTTTTTATAGATGTGGGATGATGTAATATTTGTCCTTCTATGGCTGGCTTATTTCACTTACCATAATATCCTCCAGGTTCATCTATATTGTCACAGATGGCAGGATCTCCAGAGATGCTTACTTCTTCAACGTGTTTAAATGACATTCTTTATAATTATTTGATCATATAAATAAAAATTCTTTGAATGTTTACAAATTGCAAATCTCCCAAATATATTTTAATTCACTATTATTCAACCATCTAAAAACTAAAATCTTCATAAAAATGTAATTTATTTGAAAATAGTTGTGGTTACTTTTCTTTTTTCCCAAATATTATGAGTCTGGATGGGTTTCTTGCAAACACACCTACTTTTACCCAAGGGCACATGATTGATTCCCTCTTAAATCAATTCTTTTTCCCAGAGAAAAATCTGTATACAAATAGGAACAGTTCACTTCAAATTAATTAATGTCATGCTGTTTGTCTTCAATATATCTTCAGTATATAAATGAAAGGAAGTCAGTGACATGTGGCAGTATGCTCACTGAATCTGAATCACAAAGTCCATTCTTCCACCAACACATCTTTCCAGCACTTTCAGCCATTTTCTCCGTGTTCTTCTCTCTGAACTCTGAGCCAACCAGCAGTTCTTCTGCATCAGTCTGTTATTTTTTTCCTCAGGGATTCATAAATGATAAACACAGCTGGATTGTCAGCAAAGGTCTAATCTGGAAACCATCTCTGTGTTCTCTCTTGTAAACTTTTTTGGATCCACGCTAATTCCTTGTTCAGTTCTTTGAAGTGATGCTTCAGTTCAAGTCATCATTTTTGGAACGTTCATCAAACTAGCCGTATCCTCTGTTTTTGTCACTCTTTTTTGAGTTTTTCTGAAACTGTAATTATAATTCCCTACATTGTAAGATAGAATTGTCTTTTTCAAAATCAGAAGAAATGATGGTTTTCTGTAGGAGCTCTTTTTTTTTTTCTTTCTCTCTCTCTTTTTATTGATCTGAATAGGATTTTTCTCTTAGAGTATATGTTTTCTGCATCAAAATTAATATACCAACCCCCAAACTCAGAGCAGGGTCTTGGCTACAGCTTATTACTTTCAAAAGTGTAAACTTGTGCTATTTGGTAAGTTGTTGTCACAAAATTCACACTATCATTTTTATGATTTGTTGATTCTTTATTTTTTTACATTCTTCTTCTTTTCTTTCCTCCTATTGCTTCAGTACAAACTTGATTTGTTGATAGAAACCTTGTCTTCTATAAGGACTGAATCCAGGGATTCTGTCAATCAGAAACAACACATGGCCACATTTTCCCATGAGTCTATATTCAATGACTTATTTTGATCATCATTTTCTGCTAAATACAGGATTTTCATCATTTTCATTGTTTCAGGTATATGGCTTGCATAAATACTGAGAATGAATAAACTAAAATCACCTTCACCCTGGGTTGTGTCAAGTTTCAACATAGCATAGTTCGGTATCACATTCAAAAATCTACATCTTTTACAAGTGAAAAGATGCTCAACATCACTAATCATCAAGGAAATGAAAATCAAAACCACGATGAGATATTACCTCACACCTGTTAGAATGACTAAAATTGAAAACACAAAAAACCAAGTATTGGTGAGGATGTAGAGAAAAAGGAATCCTCATGTACCACTGGTAAGAACGCAAATTGGTGCAGCCACTATGGAAAACAGTATGGAGGTTCCTCAAAAAATTAAAATAGAATTACCATATGATCCAGTAATTTCACTATAGGGTATTTACCCAAAGAATACAAAAACACTAATTTGAAAAAATATATATATATACACCCTTATGTTTATTGCAGCATTATTTACAATAGCCAAATTATGGAAGCAGCCCAAGTGGCCATCGACAGATGAATGGATAAAGATGTGGAATGGAATATTATTCAGCCATAAAAAATAATGAAATTTCACCATTTGCAACAATATGGATGGATCTAGAGACTATAAGGCTAAGTGAAATGTCAGAGAAAGACAAATACCATATGATCTCACTCATACGTGGAATTTAAGAAACAAAATGAAAAAAAAAAAAAAGAGACAAACCAAAAAACAGACTCTTAACTATAGAGAACAAATTGGTGGTTATCAGAGGGAAAGTGGGTGGGGGACTGGGTGAAATAGGTGAAGGGGATTAAGAGTACACTTACTATGATGAGCACCGAGTATGTACAGAATTGTTGAATCACTATATTGTATACTTGAAACTAGGGTAGAATTAAAATGGGGGGAAAAAAGACAACAGAGAACAACAAAAAAACAGTGAAACGTTGCTCAAGACAGTATAGCCGGTGGTTGAGAATACAGAAATTGAATCCATGTTCTTTCTGACTCAAAATCTGTGCTTTTTCCATTATATCACCATTTTCTCATATAAAAAGTTGATTCACAGAAAAAAATCTACATCTTTTAGGTGTTTATATCTTCATTAATGCTGACCTTTGCATTCATTTCCATCACCATCATCATTATTGCCCCCAATACTAAACTGTGGAAAGTTTTTGTTGGTGCCCCCTGTTTTTATCCCATTAACTTCCACAACTGCAACTGTTTAAGCTAAAGATCACACTATAATTTCAAGATCCATATTTGACAGCTTTAACATAATTTTGCTATTTTGAGAGCTTGTCTTTGAGAAACTAATTATAAAGTCTATTGTATTGATGCTGACAACCAATATCCCATTGAGAAATATTTCATCCATTTCTTTTCTGTCATCTTTTATTATTCACTTAGCCTCTACATCTAAACCAAAATGCACCTTTGTTACTTCCCTATGGAGTATAACATTGAGATGTTTTCTCTCTCTGAAGACTTACATGTGCTTGAACTCTAACGTTAAGACTTATATGTGTTTGATGAATCTATCAAAGGAATTATCATCAAAATCACTATGAATTTTCCTTAGTATGAAACTCTAGCCCAGAACAGCCAAACAATTTGACTCTGTTTCAGAGGTTCTCCATCAATAAATAGTATAGTCAACAATGGTAATTAATCCATTGTTCTGCTTGCTTCTGGGCTCACAGAGTAAGATTTGCTCCTGTATGTTCTGTGATTCAGCAGTACTCAGGTCTTCAGATTGGCATTCCTTTCTGCTTTGGGTTAATCTATATTCATACCCATGATGATTCAGCCAGCACTAGAGTCCTTCTGTGAGGTGAATTCAATCGCCATGCCTTGGTCTGTGGATTGGGTGATCTGATGACAGGTGATCTGGTCTCCAGATTAGTTGACCATAGAGTTGAGGGTCCATTTCTGGGCTCTCTATTCTGTTCCATTGATCTATGTGTCTGTTATTGTGCCAGTACCATGCTGTCTTGATGATGACAGCTTTGTAATAGAGCTGGAAGTCCGGAATTGTGATGCCGCCGGCTTTGCTTTTCTTTTTCAACATTCCTTTGGCTATGCGGGGTCTTTTCTGGTTCCATACAAATTTTAGGATTATTTGTTGCATTTCTTTGAAAAAAGTGGATGGTATTTTGATGGGGATTGCATTGAATGTGTAGATTGCTCTAGGTAGCATTGACATCTTCACAATATTTGTTCTTCCAATCCATGAGCATGGAACGTTTTTCCATTTCTTTGTGTTTTCCTCAATTTCTTTCATGAGTATTTTATAGTTTTCTGAGTACAGATCCTTTGTCTCTTTGGTTAGATTTATTCCTAGGTATCTTATGGTTTTGGGTGCAATTGTAAATGGGATCGACTCCTTAATTTCTCTTTCTTCTGTCTTGTTGTTGGTGTATAGGAATGCCACTGACTTCTGTGCATTGATTTTTATATCCTGCCACTTTACTGAATTCCTGTATGAGTTCTAGCAGTTTTGGGGTGGAGTCTTTGGGGTTTTCCACATAAAGTATCGTATCATCTGCAAAGAGTGAGAGTTTGACTTCTTCTTTGCCAATTTGGATGCCTTTGATTTCTTTTTGTTGTCTGATTGCTGTGTCTAGGACTTCCAATACTATGTTGAATAGCAGTGGTGATAGTGGACATCCCTGCCACGTTCCTGATCTTAGGGGGAAAGCTCTCAGTTTTTCCCCATTGAGAATAATATTCACTGTAGGTTTTTCATAGATGGTTTTTATGATATTGAGGTATGCACCCTCTATGCCTATACTCTGAAGAGTTTTGATCAAGAAAGGATGCTGTACTTTGTCAAAAGCTTTTTCCGCATCTATTGAGAGGATCATATGATTCTTGTTCTTTCTTTTGTTAATGTATTGTATCACATTGATTGATTTGCGGATGTTGAACCAACCTTGCAGCCCAGGGATAAATCCCACTTGGTCATGGTGAATAATCCTTTTAATGTACTGTTGGATCCTATTGGCTAGTATTTTGGTGAGAATTTTTGCATCCATGTTCATCAGGGATATTGGTCCGTAATTCTCCTTTTTGATGGGGTCTTTGTCTGGTTTTGGGATCAAGGTAATGCTGGCCTCATAAAATGAGTTTGGAAGTTTCCCTTCCGTTTCTATTTTTTGGAACAGTTTCAGAAGAATAGGTATTAATTCTTCTTGAAATGTTTGGTAGAATTCCCATGAGAAGCCATCTGGCCCTGGGCTTTTGTTTGTTGGGAGATTTTTGATGACTGCTTCAATTTCCTTAGTGGTTATAGGTCTGTTCAGGTTTTCTATTTCATCCTGGTTCAGTTTTGGTAGTTGATACATCTCTAGGAATGCATCCATCTCTTCCAGGTTATCTAATTTTCATTTGGTCTTGAATCTGATCTTCTATTAGAACAAGTTCTCTGTCATACCACCAGTTGGTCTAGTTTGGTTTTTCACTTCTCTGATCACTTTTTCCTCTCTCTATGTTTGTGTATATACACACACACATTTTCATCACAGATAAATATATCATGTGTGCTATTATATATATCATGGTTATGCATAAGATATGTATGCATGATTTGCTGTAGATAAATAACATGCAGCCATAAATTATATATATATATAATTGTGTAAATATATACACAAACATAATATATCATATATATTTTATGTATATGTGTGATATGATGTGTGATATGAAGTGTGATATATAGCTATAGAGAGGTAGAGAAAGAGATGAGAGAGATGAGATAGATAGATCTGTGATGAAATGTGTAGCTATGAGTATAATTATCCTGGTATAGGTTGGTATGGGGCTGCTTTCTTCTTTGTGATTTTTGGTCCTCAGAATTACAATAACTCTACAAAGCAATCTATTACCTCCTGCACAATTTCTTACCTACTCTTCATATGTGTCACTTCTGTCAAATGAAGCAGAAGAAAATTTGTCCAGAATAAATATGAGACAACTAGATTTCCTATCTTTCTCCAAAAATATTCTGCATTGACTTGCCTTTGTAAAACTTCTTAAAAGTCTTGATATAGTCAATGACCAAATGGAAGTTCAGTTCTAAAATAATAATCTCATTTTCAGTGAAGTCACTGTAAAATTTTGGTCCTTCCAGTCACCACAAATCAATCAGTGTCAAACCAGGTCAGTATTTTAATGGAAACCAAATGAAACTGTCTTGGCTACTTCTGGCATTGGCAATTCTCTAGGCAACAAAATCTCTTCTAAGGTCAATGCAGAATTGCAACATCAGCATTTCAGTAAATAACACTTCCGGTTAGCAAAGCCAATATAAATGATGTAAAGATCCTATGGTTCCTTGGCAAGAGGAAAAAATATTTCCCCTTTCTTATTTGCCAAATTTAATATTATATATTACATCTTTTCTCTTCCACTATATTTAGCTGTTTGTAATAGTCTTCACAGGCTTTTCCAAACTTTCTGGCAGAATTGTTTTGATGCGGCTAGCACTGAACTCTTTCAGAATGGGTCTCCTCCTGCATTCACCACTGATATACTGTGTAGTTTCTATATCAGATATATAATCCGTAAAAAGCTTGGGCTTGAAAACTGCTATATTAACCATGGATATGAATGTTAAACTTACTGAGATGTATGCAGTATACCTAAAGAGAAATTTAATATATTCTGCAGTATTTTTCTATTTCTTCAATGTTTGAAAATCTATTTAGATGTGGATTAAAGAAAAATAAATATATTTGTGGGGGTCTAAAACTTCTATTCCCTTAGCTTAAACTTGTCAACTAACACAATCAGGTTGGAAATCAGGTTAACGAAATCTAAAGTGACAAATTTAGGGCGCCTGGGTGGCTCAGTTGGTTAAGCGACTGCCTTTGGCTCAGGTCATGATCCTGGGGTCCCGGGATCGAGTCCTACATCGGGCTCCCTGCTCGGCGGGGGGTCTGCTTCGTCCTCTGACCCTATCCCCTCTCATGTGTTCTCTCTCTCTCATTCTCTCTCTCAAATAAATAAATAAAATCTTTAAAAAAAAATAAATAAAGTGACAAATTTAATTCATATGGTTCAGGGAGCATCTCTCAAAATATTGCCCAGAGGATGCTTCCCTCATTCTGGACAGTGGTGGCAAAACGGTCTGATCTGAGGGACAATTAGAGCTGTGTTATGTAGGAAAGATGAATCACTGCTGGTCCAAAGATGCCAGTATGTTTGAGTGGAAGCACATAGAGACACACACTGTTGTAAACCTATCCACCCTCCCTTAGCAAATCTTCTTATATCTACAGTAAAAATCCCTAACAAAAACTAAGTGAGTTCTCATTCAGTTAGTATTTCTCACAAAGTACAAACTTAGTTCTTTTTAAAAAGGAGCTGTCCAGGGATGCTGGGTGGCTCAGTTGGTTAAGCCTCTGCCCCCTGATTTTGGCTCAAGTCATGATCTCAGGGTTGAGGTAGAGGCCACCCCCCCATCTCTGTGTCCTGCTGGGTGGGGAGCCTACTTGGGATTCTCCTTCTCCCTCTCCCTCTGGTCCTCCCCCACTCATGCTCTCTGTCTCTCTCTCTTTAAACAAACAAATTAAAAAAACAAAGAAACTGCCCAAGTATTTTTTTATTTACCAAAGGAAGAAACCAGGCTACAAAATGCAACATTGTTGAATTGAAAGACACTAGCCTTAAAAAATCAGAATCCTTGGGTTCTGGCCCCTGTCCCTCCACTAACCAGTTGTGGGCTAGGCACATTTCACCAATTTGGAGCTTAGTTTCCATATCTGTAAAATGAAGAAATTATTTTTAAAAATAAAATTATATCTATTTTTTACAACACCCTATAAAATTGGTCACTACTATTAGAAAAAACAACTCAAATGCATGCTCTACTGATTATCACCATCATTATGTAAGTAAATGAAGATTAACCTTTTAGCACAAATACCAAGACTTCTGATCTATTTGGTAATGAACTTCTCCTACTAAACATCACTTTCTTCCTAGGAGCAATTTAAACACTGAAAATAGAATCCTTCCTGCCAAATAAACTTCCGGGGAAGCTGATAATGACAAAATAGCTAAAATATTTCTTTTCCTGCCTTTAAAATCATATTCAACTCTTTATTATGTCTATCTATAGAAGATGTCCTGTCATACACGTTTTGACAGTTTTATGCATATGAGATTCTAGTTTATTTTCTTGACTACTGTTATTCATTATACTATTTCATTAATTAAGAGACATTTAAAAAAAAGAAAAAGGCCTTTCTTAACTTATTGAAACACAAGGTTCTTTTTAAGGCCACAATAATGTGGGGGTAAGCGAAACTATTTATTTCCTTCACCAACAGCAAACTTTTTATCATCCTGTCTTTCTGCCTAGAGCATTATATATTTAAGAAACTGTTATGGGGAGTCTACTAAGTCACTAAAGTCGCTAAGCCAGAGGGGCCAAACATTTCTTAGAATCTCTGCCAGATGTACAATTTGCAAAGTCATGCTAAAAGCATCTTGCTTGGTACTTTCATTAAAGTTCTAAAATACTCTTCCATCACACTTCTAAAATATAACATGACATCTTTTGTTTTCAAATAATTGGACATTGCCCCTCGAAGACATCTTTAATAACAACATCATCAAATTAGTTAGAAACATGAAGATGAGGCCCTTTGACTGAGTCAGGTATCCATGCCATGTACAATTATCCAATATCTATTCCACTGTGTAGGAGGAAAAGACAAAGCTGTACCTAACCCTTTAGTCACACCATAATTTAAAAGCAAGTTAAGTTCTTTATAGATTTTGGATACTAGCCCTTTATCTGATAAGACATTTACAAATATCTTCTCCCATTCCATAGGTTGCCTTTTAGTTTTGTTGACTGTTTCCTTTGCTGTGCAAAACTTTTCATCTTGATGAAGTCCCAATAGTTCACAGACACTATTTTAATTATGGGTCACTAGTGATCATTAATAAATGAGTATATTTTTATCCTAACTTCAAATACTTTTGTTGTTGCTGTTGCTTTCATAGCATGTTGCTAAGTGAAGAGCTCTATGACTCTCTAATAGGCACTTCAAACTCAACATGAGCAAATATAAACTCTTGGATCTCAACACCCCCTCCCAGCCCCCTTCCCCATTGTAAATCTTCCCCCAGTCTATTCCTTCAGAGCAAACGGCACCAACATCTACTCAGCTGTCCAAACCTGAGTCATTCTTGGTTCTACTCTCTCCTTATTCAGCACATACAACTCATCTGGAACTCTTGACATTCCTACCCTTAAAATGTATTTTGAATCTCATCTGCACTGCTACTACCTTCATCCAATCCACCATCACCATTGCCCTGAACCACTGCCTTTAATTGAGCTCCCTGTGCCCACTCCATCCCTTCCAGTCCACACCTCAGCAGTCAGGGTAAGATTTTTAAAAGAAAAACTTGTCTTAAACATGTTCCAGGGCTTCATACTGCAATTCAAATAAAACCCAAGGCCTACAAGGCCCCACAAATCCAAACACCCAGTGGCCCTGCAAACAATCTCATTTTCATTTTACAATCCTTTATTAACTGTGCTTGAAATACCCTGACCCCTTTTTGGTTTTTCAAACACAGCCTCTCACACCTAAAAAAAAAAAGCCCCTTGATGGACATGCTTTCTCTAAGGACCCCATCTAATCAGATTTCACATCATTTCCTACCCCCCCCAACCCTGTTGATCTTCATCACCTGCTCTTTTCATTGCCTTCAGAGCACTTATCATTGTCCCCATACATGCAGTTACTTGTTGGCTTAACTCTTAATTGATGAGAACTCCATTAACCTATTAGCTCCCTGAGGGCAGGGACCACACCTCTAGTGTATCACCTATGCCTAGCTTGGCAAATATTGGCAGATGTATGAGCCCCACTGGTGTTATGGGTTAAATTGTATCTCCCCAAAACTCATATGTTGAAGTCCCAATTCCTAGTACCTCAGAATGTAACCATATTTGGAGATCAGGTCTTTATGGACGTGATTAAGCAAAAACGAGGCCATTCAGGTGGGTCCTAATCCAACCTGACTGGCGTTCTTAGATGAGAAGGAAATTTGGAACGCTAAAGACATCAG
Source organism: Mirounga leonina (assembly GCF_011800145.1). Taxonomy (NCBI): domain Eukaryota; kingdom Metazoa; phylum Chordata; class Mammalia; order Carnivora; family Phocidae; genus Mirounga; species Mirounga leonina. The sequence goes on along the minus strand of NW_023270442.1, from coordinate 120,990 downwards.
GGATACATGCACGCAGAGAAAAGCCCACGTGAGGGCATAAGAAGGCAGCTATGTGCAAGCCACAGAAGGAGGTCTCAGGATAAACCAAACCTTCCAACACCTTGACCTTGGACTTCCAGCCTCCAGAACTATAAGAAAATAAAATTCTGTTGTTTAAACCATCCAGTCAGTAATATTTTGTTATAGCAGCCCCAGCAAACTAATACTAATTGGAATTAAGATTTCACCTGTATGTGGAATTTAGGAAACAAAACAAATGAACAAAGAAAAAAAAGAGACAAAAAAATAGACTTAAAATATAGAAAACAAACTGGTGGTTACCAGAGTGAAATAGGTGATGGGGATTAAGAGTATACCTATCATAATGAGCACTGAGAAATTTAGAATTGCTGAATTGTTATTATTGTACAACTGAAACTGATATAACACTGTATGTTAATTATACTTCAATAAAAATTTTTAAAATAAAAATAAAAATTAAATGTAATTAGAAACACAAATCACACTATATTCCTAGATAGTTTTGTCATGTATTTGAGTCATGTTTGATCTTGAATTCATAGTTGTAAAACAGCGCTGTGTAAGTTCCAGATTTGTTCATTATCTAGTCAATCTGGTTAACAGATAAATTCTAAAATTTTCCACTGTGATTTGGCAAACATCTAAAATTTTCCAAAAGGATTTGTCAAACTTACTTATTTATATCTGCATAAATGACAACTTTGACTAATATGCTTCTATAATGCATTTAGGTCTGCCTCAGCCATTCAATTGCTGATTACTCAAATGTATCACTACCATCCCTTACCAAAGCTGGTCTATAGACTATGCTGTTTATATCGCATAGATGACACAAGAACAATGTAGGTCATAAAAATTCCTTCCAAACAGGAAATAGTAATTTTATATATTTCTGTAATTGTGCTTATCTCAATTTTCAAATTTAAGATGACTCAATAATAATCGAGTGTTCTTTCGTCTCATCTGAAAATCATTATAAACCAAATTTTTTTCAAACTTTTGAAGTTCTGAACATTACAACAAATCTGTAGCCAGTCTGCTTTTATAGGTCTAAAACTGGCTGTGGAGAGTGGGTTGCATTTCTGTCCCCCAGCCTCACTATTTTAAAGACAGATATCAAATATAGGTGTTACATTTGGTAACTACTATAACTACTGTAAATACAAAATGGATCCAGAAAAAGGTTTTTCAGTCTCACAGCATTATCGATATGTTTGGGAAGTTCTGATGCTTAAAATTACTCCTCATTTGAAAGCATTATTTCATCACTTGGCATGCCATTCACTTTGAAGTTCAAAGATTACAAGCAGATTTTGTCACAGATTTAATATGCATATATAGAACTCCTGCCATTTTTTTTTTCCCCCCATAGGGCTTAATGGGTTTCAAAATTTTTGTTTCTCTTTTTCCCTTTGGTGCTTTTTTTTTTTTTTTTTTTAACTTGAGCTGTCTGCCACTCTCAAGTACAGGGTTTTTCTAAATTCACAGCTATGAAAACAATACATGAAACAAGATGTGGTCATGAAAATTCATAGATCCTCCTACCTAGTTCCTCTGACCATCTCGTTCTTTCTCTCTCTTATCCCACCCAAACTGCCTCATCAGGAATTATCTTTTACAAAGGAAAAAAATATTTTAAAAATTACAGAACTCCCATATTATTTTCACAAAAAATTTCAGAGCTGAATAGATGTCAAGAAATATTTCTAAGTTCCTTCAGAACCTCCACTTCTTCTATTTGGGATTTCAGGGAAATGTTAAAACTGTTATTATTGAGAGAAGCAAGTCAATTCCTCCTCTTTTTTTCAGGAGGACAGAGATTTTAAGTTTGGATTCATTCACCTGACTGGACCCCTGTTACCAAGGTCAAAGTCCTTTCTCCAAGAACAGCTTCCCCAACTAACCCACACATGCCTCATGACCATAGAACATACTAAGTGTTCAACAAGTCATAAATGAATGAGAAGAAAAAGTGTGATGTTTTCTCACAGACTGTGGAGATACAGCACAAGCAATATAATGAAGGAGTTGACGGCCCTCTTCCTAAGATCAGAGCTTAGTTATGGAACCCCTGTCACATCTCTCTTTTAAATGCCCTCTTGTCTTCACTACTCAAATTGTGTAGCCTCATAAATTTTTGTCATATTCACCTTCCACCAAATTGCTTTAGGTCAGACTGGGTGGCATGATGCCGAAGTTCACAACTTTTCTCCAAGTTTCTTTCTATTACTTGTCTGTTTCCCCTGCAAGGAGATCAATTACCCATACTCTTGGTACACGAAATGGTTAGCCTGATTCCAGCCAAAATGAGACCAGAAGGATCACTGTATGTGGCACTCTGACCTTTACCGGTAATATTGGTTTCATACTCATTGCAATGGTGAATATGGGAAGGGCCAGGGGTTGTTCCCTCCTCTGGTCAGAAAGAAACAATGGTGCTATGTCCTGTCCAGCTGGGAATAATTCAAGAAATATAAAGTAATTATATGAGTATATAAATTTAGGAGCCATAGAAAAGAGTTGAGCCTATTTTAATAGTTGAAAATATTGCATTTTTAATATTAAAATAATACTCAAACTTTGAGAGGGGAAGGGGACACCATATTCAAAGCTGTGGCCTCTAGACCCTTTATCCTTCACTGTACATTAAATAATCTCTCTCACACACTTACCACTGCCAGGCCTCCTATATATCACCAATCACTACAGCATCAAGGTAGTGCAGTTAATCTGATTAGCTGATATTCAATTACCTGTGTTAGGGGGGAAAAAAAAAAAAAAAATATATATATATATATATATATATATATATATATATATATACTTTCTCTTTCTGCCAGAGTCATTATTGATTAAATGGAGAAGGGTTAGAAGGAGCATCTATCAGCTCAGATTTTCAGGTTTCTCGAGCCAAGATTAAAGTAGAGTTTGGGCAAAAAGTTGATTCTTGCATTTATTCAAGTTGGTAGATTGAGCCCTCAAACAAATCACCAAGTTCAGGGAATTGCTTATTTGGGGAGAATCCCTTGCTATATTGTGAGGCAAGTTAGCCCTAAACCTAACAGTTGTACTCTCTGACCTGTAAATTGGTAGAGAAATATTAAGTATGGAGACATGAAAATTAGCTCAGCTCTTGGACTCTTGTCCTTAAAGAACATTAGTCTCCTTTAATAATAAAAGAAGGCAAGAAATAATTACTGCTATAATAGAATTGCAGAGTGATGTCCCCAAGAGATAAAATGGTTATCTTCTGAAAACTAAACTAAGAAAATTAAGTCATTGTTAAATGTTAGAGGACACATTCATTTTCTTGAGCAATACATAGGTGCAATTAGTCAGGCTTTTAGCATACATTATCTCAGCTAATGTTACCTAAATAACATTTTCATTTGCATTTTTAAACCTCTACTGTGTTCTAAGGGAACTCCTGATTTCCACCCTCAACAGTGAGTACCTTGTCTTCTACCGGTGATTGTCATTTTGGTAAACAACTTTAGCATTCATTAGCCATTTATCTGAAATAAAATCTCAGAAGTCATCTTTGATTTCTCTCATCCAATCCATTACCAAGTCTTGTCGTTCCTATCTCAAAATATATCTCAATTTGTTTCCCTCATTCCATCTCTGGGACAACCAGACTAGTCTGGGCCACTGTCACCTCGCAGTTGGTCAACTACCATAGTCTTCCTATTTCACTCTCTCTACCTGACAGTCCATTCTTTGCACTGCTGCTTAAATGTAGACCAAATGATACTCTAGATTAATACCCATCTATCAATGGCTTCCCATGACCCTTAGACTAAAATTCCAGCTCCCTCGCATGGGTTACCCAATCCCTCAGAATTTGGCTTCTGCCTGCTTCTCTAATCTCTCAGTTTTCTCCACCTTGCTTACTTTGTGGCCTCCTTTCTGTTCTTCAAAAAATGTATATCAGTGTATTAGTTCCCTGAGGCTGCCATAACAAGTCACCACAAACTGGGTGGCTTACCACAACAGCAGTTTATTCTCTCACAGTTTTGGAGGCCAGGAACTCAAAATTAAGTTGTTGGCAGGGCCATTCTTTGTCCAAAGACTCTAGGAAAGAATCCTTCCTTGCCCTTTCCCAGCTTCTGATGGCTCTAGGTATTCCTTGGCTTATGGCAGCTTAACTCCAATCTCTGTCTCAGCCTTATCATGGCCTTCTCCTCTGTGGCTTTGTCTTCTCCTCTTCCATCTATAATTGGGACACTTTTCACTGGATTTAGGGCCTACCTTGTTAATCTAGGACAATCTCATCTCAAAATCTTTAACTTAATTACATCTGCAAAGACTCTTTTTTCCAAATAAGATCATATTCATAGGTTCTGGGGTATGGACATTCAACCCACTATACCAAGAGTTTTTCATCTTTAGGCCTTTGTAATTCTTGTTTGCTTTGCTTAGAGCATTCTCCTCTCAGAATTTTGACCCATCCTTCTGGTCTCATCTCAGAAATTATACACTGGCCTTATACAGTCCTTTCCTGGACATCCTACCAAAAGGGTCTCCTCTCATTACTTTTTTCCTCATCTCCCTGTTTATTCTCATCACAGCATTCATCTAAACCTGAGAGGTTTGTCCTTTTTACTTCCTTGTCACTGTCTATCTCCTGCATTCAAATGTATTCTACATGAAGGTATAGGAACCTCTCTTACTCACTGCTGAATCTTTGGCACCTAGCACAGTGTCCAGCATCTAACAGCTGCTCAGTGAATATTTATTGAATATATAAATACAGGCCTCACAACAACTTTGTGAAGTGGGATAAAATTAGCCATCTGAAGAACAGACTTGGGTAACTCAAAATCAATTCAAAATCTAATTAAGAGGACCAGGACACAATCTTAAAAACACATGACTGAGTTATTATTGATACAATAAAAGCTTATCTAGTCAGTTATACTGCAATCTCTCTAAAGGGAAAAAGTCCCCCTCCCCCCATTCAATAGAAAGAAGATAATCTGCTTAAAATCCAGAAAATCAGAAGCCCTAAAACAGGAAAACAGTGTATTTCCAGAATAATATAGATTGTTCTCTTAAGGATCACAATGAGTCAGGACTGGGTACCCAACTTGTGGGGCTCAGAGCAAAATGAAAATGCGGGGCCTCTTGTTAAAAGAGCAGGAAAACGGGCACCTGGGTGGCTCAGTCGTTAAGCGTCTGCCTTCGGCTCAGGTCATGATCCCAGGGTCCTGGGATTCGAGTCCCGCATCGGGCTCCCTGATCGGCAGGAGGCCTGCTTCTCCCTCTCCCACTCCCCCTGCTTGTGTTCCTGCTCTCGCTATCTCTCTCTCTGTCAAATAAATAAAATAAAATCTTAAAAAAAAAAAAAAAAGCGGGAAAATGTATCACTAAAGGTACTAAAAAATAAAGCTTTTCCTTTCTTCTGCAGTCTCTCTCGATTGTCATGATTTATTTTATTTTACTATTTATTGTGTATTTCATTCTTTTTTTAAAATTTTATTTTGAGAGAGACAGATCAGGGAGGAGGGGCAGAAGAAGAGAGAGAATCCCAAGCAGACTCCATGCTGAGTGCAGAGCCAGACGTGGGGCTCGATCTCACGACCCTGAGATCATGACCCAAGACAAAATCGAGTCAGACACTTAACCGACTGAGCCACCCAGGTGCCCCATGTATTTCATTCTTACCAGGAAAGTGGAAACACAGCACAAAACTGATTCAACTGTTTTTATTTCACTTTTTAATACATGCAATTTTACCAATATTTTTCATCTTTGGCTTACCAATAAGTAGGAAAGCACTGAAAAGAAAAAACATTATAGGTTGCTCTAATTTTCTTTTTCCTTCTCTGTCCTCATTTTGAGCGTAAGTGGTTGGCTAATACAGGGAAGTAACATGAGTAAGAAAGAAGAGAGTTACTTGGTCATTTGTGTTTCTTAAAATACCACTGCCTTCTTTCTGCATTCTAAGAAAGTTCTGGTTATGGAAAGCATGGCCTCTTGGGCTGTCAACACCCTGCTTGCTCAGTACAAGTAACGAGCACTGAGTCTCTCTGAACTGCCACACACCTGGGGTCCACTGGATGCTGTGCTCATGGAGCATCTTGAATGTAGCATGAGAATGAAGTGACAGAACACAGCAGGGATACACATTGCATGTATCTCCTCTGTTCACAGACATGTTCCATTGTCCCATCAGATTCCACTTACAAAACACAAGTTCAAAGACAACATTATTAAGAATTCACTACCACAACAGCAGAGCATTAAACCAAGAAAGTGTCCCTTCTGAATGTGAGCCCTGTGCGACTGTACAGGTCACATGCCCTTGAAGTCAGTCCTGCAGTGAGTATTCTTGAATTCTGGGCATGGAAATAAATTCATCTGGCAATCATCTCAGTGACCTAAATCATCGAGAGGATACAACCAATCTCCCCTTCTCTACACCTACGTGCAATCTTACAATGATAACTTGTCATCCCATATAGACTTTTCTTCGAGTAGCAAAGAGTAATTCATTCATTCAAAAGTTAAATTTCTCACTGTAATTTAATATTCTCATTTTGGTGTTTCCATAAGATTATGGTGAAGTTAGTTAACAAAGAAAATAGCCAGAACCTAATCATCTCTAAAAACATCGCCAAAATCAAGTTTTCTGGACCAATAAAGATGAAGACTACAAAATGACCAAAGTTGAAGAATATGTCAAAAATTCAACAGTGCTGTGTATTTATATCCCAGCAACCACCCAAGATCTGTACCTCCATTATTTCACCTTGTACCCAAGAGAATCTTTCTCTTAAAATATATTACGTGGAATGTAAGTGTGCTATGAAGCACATTTTAAACCAAATGTTTAACTGATTTGTAAGCTACTGGATATATGGAATACAGAAAAAAATTATTCAACTATGATTTAGACTGCCAGAATTGTAGTTCCCAGATCTGCTTCATACTGGCTGAGTAACAATGGCAAGTTTTATAATTCCTCCAATGCTTTGAATTCCTCATCTGCAAAATGAGGATTTTAGCATAAATAATTCGGAATACCCCTTCCTGATTTAAAATTCTGATCCTCTAGTACCTGAAAAACAAACAAACAGAAAAGCATGTGTTCTTATCAGCGGAGCACCTAGGCTTGTGGATGCCTCCTGCACATCTTGTGGGTCCCAAATATGAGGCCACATCAATCAAATGAGGTGAAGAGTATTTCTGGAGGAAGGCGGGTAGAAGGGGGCTATTCATATGAGATCTGATTGGTAAATATGTATTGAAATCTGTGCCATGTTCTAAAAACTTTTTGGAAAACAAAGTATTTTTCTTGTTAAAAAAATAAAAACTAAAATCTTTAAGGTAGAAAATATACCCCAGTGGCTTTTCTGAAGGATGTTTGTGGAATTTTTTTAAAATTTTAGATGGGATTTTGAATGTATACTTTTCCCAAAAGTCTGTAGGACACTGTACGTTGGCTTCAATGATAGCTTGTCTGATGTTTCAGGCAAGAATGAGAAAAAGCTATATTGTTCCACCTCTCCAAATTTTGCCCAAGAGTTTTCTTTTTTAACGTTCAATTTCCCATGTTATGTCATCCCAAATCTGCATCATAAAAGGTAGCTTTCTTTTATATAGTTATTGCTAATCTATAGTAGATAGATTTGATATTGCCTCCCTTTGACACACAAAAACACATGCATAAGAGTCATAAAATTTGGGGCGCCTGGGTAGCTCAGTTGGTTAAGCGACTGCCTTCAGCTCAGGTCATGATTCTGGAGTTCCGGGATCCAGTCCCACATCAGGCTCCCTGCTCGGCAGGGAGTCTGCTTCTCCCTCTGACCCTCCTCCCTCTCATGCTCTCTGTATCTCATTCTCTCTGTCTCAAATAAATAAATAAAATCTTTAAAAAAAAAAAAAGAGTCATAAAATTTGCCACTAGGATAGACTTGACTAGCTCTTCCTCTTACAATCAGTTGTGAATCATTAATAAATGACTTAACTTCTCTGAGCCTTAGCTTACTCATTTTTAAAAGAAATAAGACTGGATTAGATGACTCAGTTATTTGAGTCTATTCTATGGAATCTAACATTCTAAGAATCTATTGTTCCTAAGTTTGTATTTTCTATCATTTGGGTTTTTTTGATTAATGATTTAATCTTATATTATACTTAAGTTCTTATCATTATAAAAATATACTTGCATGATTTGCACATGGAGTCTAAGTAAAATATTATAATCCAAGTTTATACATATTCCAGAAAGTAATAAGATAATGCTTATACAAACAGGATTTCATTTCTAAGATAACAAGTCAATAGTATTTATTGAGTGCTTGACATTAAGGTATTTATATATTTTTAATATCCAAAATACATTGTGACGTGGATACAGTTATTTTTTATTGTACAGGTGAGAAAACTGAGGCCTAGGTTACTTACCTAAGGGCACAAAGCCAATCACTGGTGGAGCCAGGATTCCAAGACCACCCCTCTGTCTCCATAGGCCATCCTTGTAATCAAGTCTGGATTATGCCTCCTGTATCTACCTATGACAGCCAACAACACCAAATGAATAAAATGACTTTCTAATCAAGGTCAAACAAAATCAATGCAAGGATACAGATTTTCAGCATGCAGGGGAAAGTTTTATACAGTTGGCCCTTGAACAACATAGGTTTGAACTGCACAGATCCACATATATGTGGATTTTTTTGATAAATATAGTAGAGTACTATAAATGAATCTTCTCTTATGATTTTCATAATAACATTTTTTTCTCTAGCTTACTTTATTGTAAGAATACAGTATGTAACACATATAGCATACAAATATGGGTTAATCGACTGTTTATATTAATCAGTAAGTCTTCTGGTTAACAGTTGGCTATTAGTAGCTAACTTTTGGGGAGTCTGAAGTTATATGCAGATTTTTGACTACATGGGGGTCAGTGACCCTCACACCCACACTGTTCAAGAGTCAATTGTAATTTTTAAAGCCTTCAATAAGCATTGTTTTTCATTTTTAAGAAAAGGAAGAAATAACCACAATTAAAGCAAGCTGAAATTAAAGCATTTGAAATTCGAATCATATGAGAAGAGTGGATTATGAAGCTTAGTTGTTTCTTTTTTTTTATTTCCTGCTTTCAAATTAATCTGGAAATATGTAACTAGGTTCAGTAGCCAATTTACTATCCATATAATCAAGAGAGGAGGAAAAGTGAGGAAATAAAGAGAAATAACTCATGAAATATTCTCTAAATAAAGTATATCATATCTTCTTTTTACCACTTGTAACTAGACAAAAGAAAGCTATATTTGAAATAAAGGGCTTTTTGGCTAATGTTCAAGATACATTAAAATAAAATGTCCCCAATTTAAAAAATCGTATGAAATTTGATTGCCTATAACAGCCTTTTTATGGGAAAAATAATAATACTCTGTAGCTTAGGAGCAATAGTGTGAAATATATCTGTAAACCATTAAGAAGCCTTTTGTTACAAAACTCCGAAATGCTGATGCAGTCCTGGAATCAGCAAATACATCATTTTATTGCAGATATTCAAGGCCCATAGCAATTCAACAGAAAATTAATTAGTATCACTTCACCATAAATCTCAACAGTATTAGCTAAAATGCCAATTTTGTAATCACTTCTCATTAAAGCCAAAAATACTAATTAAAATTGATTTTTCCCTGTGCTTTGGTAAACGGCTGCCAGTTAATGGCTTTCAGTTGTAATGCAGACTTTTACTTAAATTAATTTTGTATGTTGTCTCCTTCCTCTTTATAAAGATAACAAAGTGTGAAAGGATAGGGGATGTGGGTGCAGGAAAGGACCGTTCACATGCAGGAAGAACAGTCACACATAAAGAATTCTGAGGCTTCTGTTAATACTAGTATGGCCACTCTCCTTAATAAGCTGTTTTTGAATACATTATTTCATGAGCGAAAGTTATTAAATCCTTTAACAAATAGATGATTAGAATTTATTCTTACAAGTCATTTGAATGATTAAATAACATGTTTCTTGTTAAAGAATTTTTTGAGTAAAGTCATATCCTTATTTGTGTGACATGACCCATTTGTAAAACACAAGCCCATGAACTTGGCCCATATTCTGAGGATCATTCAGAACCAATCAAGATTAATTTAAGTCTCAACAAATATTAAATGGAAGGTGATAACTATATAAATGTCAAATTCCTTTCATTAGAGCTAACTAGAAAAACAACAAACCATAAATCTCAAAGGGTAATCCACAACAGCTTGAATTGTTCTTTCAACTTTTTAATTAATAAGAAATATTGATATGGTGCTAAAGTTGAGTTTTGGTGCTGTCAGGGTAAGACAGATGAGGCTGAGTTGGAGTTTTCTAGTAAGTAATAAGAGATAGTGAGTCACGTATAGTCAGGTTCTCTAAGGAGCCAAAAATTAGAACCAGAAGCCACATGGGCAAAATCAAATTCAGAGTTCTAGAGTTCCATGAATGCAGAATGAAAAGTTAGTTAATATTTCCGGATTTAGACCAAGCATATGAGAAAAGACACAACGGAGATCCCAAATAAGGCCAGGTTCAAGATTCTAAGGGCTAATAAGCACAGATAACAATCCATTTTAATTAGTATTTTTGGCTTTAATAAAAAAGATTACAAAATTAAGATTAAACCTTAAAATCTTAGATTAAATTCTAAGACTCCTGAGAGGTAGGAAGGGGCAGGGAGCAGAATCTACACATGGTGTCTAGATTCAGAGATCTGCATGGCACCTCTATCATTTTTATAAGACTCTCTGACCTTGAGACATTTACTCTTTACCCCCAACCTCACTCCAAACTATTACAACCCTATTCTATTCTGATACAAAATTAAAATTTCTTCTTAAGACCTAAGGAAGATAGCAATCTTAATAAACAAATCTACTCTAAGATTTAATAAATAGTAGTTGTAAATCTCTCAGGTTTATTTGCAGGGTGTTAACACAAAGGAATTATTTAGTACACCCTTGACATTAGGGCAGCATAAATCCTGACTATTACAAGTCTCCCAAATCAGGATTATCACTATAGCAAATAGCATTATTCCCAAAATGGGATAAAATATTTCAGTTTGGACCATGAGTTCATAAAAAGAAAGTCATTTTGGGTTTCCCATAGACTTGTCTAGGTTATTTCTTTACGATCCCTTTATCAGAGTAGATTTTGCTTACATAGCTAAGGTTATATTTTAGATACTGATTTCTTTTTAAAATGTTTTTTAAAGATTTTATTTATTTATTTGAGAGAGTGAAAGCGATCACAGAGGGAGAAGCAGACTCGCCGCTGAGCGGAGAGCCCGATGTGGGGCTCGATCCCGGGACCCTGAGATCATGACCTGTGCCAAAGGCAGACACTTACCTGACTGAGCCACCCCGGCGCCACTTTAGATACTGATTTCTAACCATCACTAACAAAATATTCAAAAGTTCTACATATCAAGAAGAGGCCATTTATAATTGATGTTTGCCACTAGATTATTTGTCAGACATCCCTAATATCAAAAATCACCCAAATCTTGTATCATTAGGTCATTTTACATTCACTTTAAAGATACAGAAAACTAGCCAGAAAATATTCAGTGGCCATTAAGTTGTTCTATGCAGCTCTACTCTGAAGTGCGTGTTTGGCAATTTTCCAAGTAGTGTTCCAATAGCATAAGGAAGTTAGTGACTATTGGCAGGTATTTTGCTAGTTACTTGAAGTGGTCATCAAACATAGAAAGAGATTCTGTTAAACTGGGTTTGAGTATTGTAGCATAAGAAACACTCATCCTTGATCCATAATGAGGAGAAAGAAGTCAATCAATAAAAACAGATCAGAAATGTCAGAGAATTAGTAGATAAGGACATTAGAGCATGCACATAACTATATTTCATATACTCAAGAAGGTAGAGGTAAGAGTCAGCATTTTAAGTAGATATGAAAGATTTTTTTAGAAGACCAAATTGAATTTCTGAGATAAAAAAATTCAATGTTTGAGATTAAAAAAAATTAAACTGAATGAAATTAATAGCAGATTCTTCCTCTGGAGAACATGGACTAATTTAAAATCTTAAAAGCATCCAGAAGGAAAAAAAATGCATTATATACAGAGAAACAAAGATAAGAATGATGGTAGATTTCTCACCAAAAGCAATGCAAGTGGAACAACATCTTTAAAACATAAAAAGAAGAACTCTGTCAATCTAGAATTCTGTAACAAGGAAAAGTACCTTCTAAAACAAAGTCCTTCAGGAGGAAGGAAAATGATACTAAATGAAAAAAAATGGGTCTACATATGAAAATAAAAAACACAGAAAACAGTAAACATGTGGACAAATATATAGGGTAATTTAAAGAAAAGCAATTTTTTTTTCAGCCCTCTGCTAGTGAGATCTCACTTTTTGTAATATTGCAAAGTCCAAACTTAAGGTTTTCCCCTCTCCATCTCAATATAGGGGTTGGGCAAAAAGAAGTTTGTCTTGAGATGACTGTTTCTCTCATCTGAAATACAGCAACTAGGTCTCCCTGAATTGCCTGAACAGTGAGCCAGCTGATATCATCATCCTCCCCTTCTCTAGCCAAAGAAACTATACCTAAATTTCAATTCCCATGTTACCAGTGGCTTTCTTCCCCCTGGAGACGGGACTTCAACTTCCTCTGGAGTCCCCAAAGTACCGAGCTATTAAGCTGTAAGGTTTCAGCAGGCTTCTAAATCCAGACTTCCTGGTGACCCAGCAGTGTGTCTGCATGCTCAGCAAGAGTGATGCTCTCAAAATTGCCCTAAAAGAAGGCAGAGTGACAGGAAAATGGAGACCCTCCATGTTAACACATATCTATTGTTTCTATTAGTTCACCTAGGCGCTGGTGTTACCTCCCGGGGATAAAGAGAACACAGGTACCACATGCCTCTACCCTTCTTACTGGTCCTTGATTGGTAGGCATCCTCTAGTAAAGTCACAGTAAACTGTGTGACATTGTGGAAGTCTTCCCAAGCAAACCCTGATACATGAAGAGTGGTGGTGACCACGATGGGTCTTAACTTGTACCATACCCACCACTTCTTTTATACCCAAGATGATTTACACCGATGACATAATCACCACTCATTTTAGGTCACCTGTGGCACAAAAAGGAGAGCTTCCTATGTGTTCTAACATCGATCTTTCAAAGTGTCAAGCTGGCAAAGTGTTCTTGACATATCTAAGAAATAAAGTCTAAAAAAGCATTTTATGCTATCCTAACATTATCATCATTATAAATTACAGGAATAATCTCTTAAGGATAGAATATCCTCAGCCTAACTGTACTGTACTTTCCTAGTGACAGGTTTAAAATGTGTGCATTCCCAGAAGGAAGCATTCCCAGAAGAAAGCCAATCACAGAAATAAAACAATGGGCAGGCTTGCTGAGTCATTGGATGAGCCAAAATAGGGGTTCTTAATTCAATTTCATAGACCTTATAGTTAGTGGAAATTTCTCTCTGATTCTGAAACTAGGTTGACTCTCAAACTTATTTTAAGGTGTTACGAGTTTTCTTCTTTGTTTCTGTGCTTTATAGACAATTTTGTGAGAATACAGGAGATAATATACAAATAGACCTTAAGCTATACACTATTTTATGTTTGTTTGGTTGCTTTAAGTAGGTTCCACACCAAGCATGGAGCCCAACACGGGGCTTGAACTCATGACCCTGAGATCAAGACCTGAGTTGAGATCAAGAATTGGTGGCTTACCAGTGATGGGTATTAAGGAGGGCATGTATTGCATGGAGCACTGGATGTCATACATAAACAATGAATCACGGAACACTACATCAAAAACTAATGATGTAATGTATGGTGACTAACATAACATAATTAAATAAAAGAAAAGAATTGGTGGCTTAACAATTGAGCCACCCAGGCACCCCATTATACGCTATTTTAAATGAGAGGTCTCTGAACTAACTTTGTATGTATGGGTCTTAATTCTCTTCTTTTATCTTGAGTTCTTCCCTAGGATATTCTCAAGGTCCCTCATGTAAATATATTCCTGATGGCTCTGTCTCACCAGTTGTTTATAATGGAGAGTTATGTTAGAAAACTTTAATAACTGCAAAATAAAAATGGATTAGCACTCCCATATTTCCCTGCTGGGAGTGAACAACTGTGTTTTAGTTTTTAGTTTTAATAATGCTCCAAGTCACAGGGATTTGGTCATGGTAGTCAGAGGTTATAAGGCTGCTATCTAGCGGCATCTTACCAAAAATGAATCTTCTCATTGATTTTTAAGTTAAAGTTGTGAAATTCTCTTATCACAGGATGCTACAGGAGGAATCAATTCTTGATATCACCTGAAGAAAACAAGAAAGTGATGGCAGAGAGTAACAGGTAGACAAGATGAGGTACACATGTGAAAAATGGTGTTTTTCAAATCATGAATATTAACCAGTCAGCAGACCATGAAGTCAATTAGTTGGTCATAATCAGAATTTTTAAAAATAAAATAGGATAGAATAGGAAGAATAAAGAAATCAACCTACTTTGCATATAGTAAGAGTATGATTGTGTTTGCAAGAGCTATGTGTACTGGATCAATCTAATATTTATTTCTTTTGGTGGGTGATTATTAAAAGCCAATTCCCTAAAATAGGATTCCAGGTTGGTTGTTTGGGGTTTTTTTTCTGCTTCTACCTTGAACACTGACATAGTTACAAAAATTGGATCATTTTACATATAGTTCTCTAATCTCTAAAAAAATATTTCCTAAAAGACAATTTACATCAACCTAATTTACTATTTTCAGTGGCTGTATATTACTTCCTAGAATGAGTATACCATAATTTAACTGTTCACTTATTTGAGTAGTTTGATTTTTTTCCAGTTTTGTTATTAACAGTCCTGTCAAAAAAAATCCTGAAATATACATGCCCTTAACTACTGTGATTTTATTTCTGTAGACTAGATCCCCATAAGTGGGAGTGGTCTTAATAGGGTTTACAAACTGACTTCTGAAGTCATTCTATAACATCTTTATATCTTGTTTTAGACTTGTTTTACTTTTGGCTTTAAGTTTATGAATCTTTGCTGAAATTATTTATTACCTTTTCTTCAGAATCTGGGTGTATGGGTGTGCCAGTCTTCATTCTTGACTACAAACAAAAGAAACCAGTTTGGATAGCAAATGAACAAATACCCAATTGAAAAGTACATCAGTCACTAACACAATTGAGAGAAAACTGGAATATGAGACTCAGAACAAGGGAAGAATGCATCCAAGTCTCACCATGGGTACAGTTTTATGAGAAGTCATCTGATGCCACAGTAACCACCAGAGTTGGATATTCAACACCGAAGCCTTAAAACTCTTTAACTATGAGTCTATGTCCCTCCCTAAAGATTTCAAAGCCAAAACAGAGAAGCCACTTGGATGAGCCTAGGACCCAAGCCACATCACTAGCTTCTAGGGATCAGTTAAGAGGATTCTGTGTCCCATTCAGTTCTCCATAAAGTAAGCAGCTAGTGCCTCCTAACCATTGTCTCATGCCTTTCAAAGGTTTTAGAGTTCACAACTTTCATTACCCAGGATCCATTTATAAACTCCTTTTCATATTTATCATTCCAAAACAAAAATTTTAATGACACAATACAACTTTTCCTGACAAGTCACAAAAGGGTTCCCCTCCTCCTAAAGACTCAACTTACTTCATCTTGATTATAATTACCCTCCCTATGTTTTTTTACTATTTTAACTGGATGTTTTACAACCAGTGAGCTAAACTGTAAATTTCACTACAGGTAACTACAGGTTAACTTCCTATAAATTAGAATAGGAAATGGGGCATCTGGGTGGCTTAGTCAGTAAAGCACCCACTCTTGATTTTTGGCTCAGGTCATGATATCAGGGTCCTGGGACTGAGCCCCGTGTGGGGCTCCCCACTAGTGGGGAGTCTGCTTGAGATTCTCTCCCTCTGCCCCTCCCCTGCTCACGTGCGTGTTCACATGCTTTCTCTAATAAATAAAGGTTTTTTTTAATTAGAATAGGAACCTCCACAGTTCCTCAAAAAATTAAAAATAGAGCTACCCTATGACCCAACAATTGCACTACTAGGTATTTACCCCAAACACAGATGTAGTGAAAAGAAGGGCCATCTGCACCCCAATGTTCATAGCAGCAATGTCCACAATAGCCAAACTGTGGAAAGAGCTGAGATGCCCTTCAACAGACAAATGGATAAAGAAGATGTGGTTCATATATACAATGGAATATTACTTGGCCATAGGAAAGGATGAATACCCACTATTTGCAACAATATGGATGGACCTGGAGGAGATTATGCTAAGTGAAATAAGTCAAGCAGAGAAAGTCAATTATCATATGGTTTCACTTATTTGTGGAACATAAGGAATAGTATGGAGGACATTAGGAGAAGGAAGGGAAAAATGAAGGGGGGGAATCAGAGGGGGAGACAAACCATGAAAGACTCCGGACTCCAAGAAACAAACTGAGGGTTTTAGAGGGGAGGGAGGTGGGGGGATGTGTTAGCCCAGTGATGGGTATTAAGGAGAGCACGTATTGCATGGAGCACTGGGTGTTATATGCAAACAGTGAATCATGGAACACTACATCAAAAACTAATGATGTAATGTATGGTGACTAATATAACATAATTAAATAAAATTTAAAAAAACAGAATAGGAAAAGAACATAACCAAAAAAAAAAAAAATGGAAAACTAATTCAACTGACTAAAAATATTCACAACACAGTGAAGAAGAAACTATAGGCACAGACTTCAGTCTTCAGTTCTGAAACTGGTGAGAGATGTGGTTGTAACCAGGGTTTATGATTTCTTTCCTCCACTAGGCACTATATATTCCTTTGCCTTAAAATAGTACCTCTGCTAATCAAGATTCTTCACTTACTGAGATATCTCAAACTTTGATTACTAAAGGTTGAGAACATTTATTTATCATCTCTGCTGCGGTAAATACTCCCAGCGTCAGAACCTTATGGAACAATTATTTCTCCACCAAGTTACATTAAGTTGCAAGTCCACTATGGGTTGGCTCCAGGCTGCACATCTGCCCTGTGGCTCTTCAATTCTTGGACCCAGGCTGAAGGAGTGATGCATTCACTCTTCTCTCTCCTCAGCCCACCAAAGCTTCCCTCCCCAGTCTCCAGTTAGACGTTCACCCTTGTCTCTCAAATGAAATGGTTCTGATTAAGCAGGGACAGGGCTAGGCTCAGGTGAGTGAGGTCCTTACATTGGATATAAAATTTAAGGGACAGCAAAAATTAATTAATCAAGATAAATAATTTTCACACGGGTATTTTAAAAATCTAAATTAATGCAAAAAGTCACATGAACCTATCAAATGTTTAAATAAAGACAGGCTCAAAAAAAAGGGGGGGGCTCAATATTGATGTTTCCTTTTGCCTCAGACTCTGATATGACTCAGCACAGTACTGTTACCAATTCTGTCCATATTTAAACTGTTGATATTGTGTTGATTTTGGATTTTTTTTTGCATTAATTTGTATTTTTTTAACATCACATTAAGATATCATTTAATTGCATTAAAATACTGAGATTTTTGGCACCAATGCAAGTACCTCACTTGCCTTACCCTAGTCCTGGCTCTGTTATTAAGATCACCAGTGACATGTATATTGTTAAAACCACTGACTCAATTCTCAGGTCTCATTTCGTTTGTCCTGTGAGCAGCATTTGACATCGATGGCCACCATCTTCCTTAAACACATTCTACACATAGCTTCCAGGACATGACTCTTACAGATCTTCCCCCAGCTCCTTGTGTACTCCTTCTCAGAGTCCTTTGCTGGTTCCTCCACATAGAGCATTCTCTTCATATTGGAGGGCCCAGATTTCTATTCTCAGAGCTCTTCTCTTCATTTTCTTCACTCACTCCCTAAGTTATCTAATTGAGTTCCATGGCTTTAAAAACAACAACTTTTAATTTAAAAATTCAGTTTACATATGGTCTTAGTCCATTTGGACTGCTATAACAAACTGCCATAGACTTGGTGGTTGATAAACAATAGACATTTATTTCTAACAGTATGAAGGCTGGGAAGTCCAAGATCAGGGTGCCAGCATGGTGGGGTTCTGGTGAAAGCCCTCAACCAGATTGCAGATTGCTGATTTTTTGCTCTGTCCTCACAGGGCTGAAGGGGCTAAGTAAGGAGCCCTGTGGGGTCTCTTTTATAAGAGCACTAATCTTATCCATGAGGGTGTCTACCCTCATCACCTAAGCACCTCCCTGAGGCCCCATCTTCTAAACCTATCATGTTAGAGGTTAGGATTTCAAATTCACACATCCAACTGCCTTGTGGTCTCTTGTTCCCCAGTCTGCTCTCTCTGAGATTCATTCCCTGCCTTCCCCGGTTTCCTTACATTCTGACTTCCAGACCATTTCAGCCAGTGGAAAGCACTGGCAGAAGCTTGGAGGGCAGGAGTAAAATAAAAGCCAGATTATCTCTACCGCCTCACTCTGTTTCCTATGGGATCTCAAGCTGCAAGTGCTTCTCCTTTGCCTCTTCTCCAGCTGCATCGCCCCCCCCAATCCATTGGGATATCCCATCTTGGCTCTATATCTGTGATGGCTCCAATTTTTAACTCTTGACATTCTAACTTATTTTGTGGTTCCTCTAGCGCAAAGAGTGGTAGCCATTTTCTGCTGTGGCTAACTTCAGATCGAAAACTTTGATTCTTCTCTTTCTCTTATACCAGAAATTCAATCCATTAACAAAATTATCTAGCTCTACTTTAAAAACACATCCAGAGTGTAATTAGTTCTCACTCTCTCCCACTACTACCAACCTGTTTCAAGACACCATCAGGTCTCTTTTTAATCACCTCAATGTTAGTCTTCTAACTATATCCTCTTTTCTACCTAGTGTATTAATTACACGTTAACCTCAATGATCTTTTAAAAATATAATTTAGATTACATCACACACTTCTGCACAAAATCATCCATCCATTTCTCAATTCACTCAAGGATGGACTACAGTGACCTTTATGATCTGCTGCCTCTGTCCCTACCCCCACCTCACTCACTGTGCCTCTGCTATACTGACTTACAGTCTTTGCATTTCTTCTTCCCTATGTTTGGAAACTTCTTCTCCCAAATATTTTCACGTTGTGCTCCCTCTCTTCCATCAAGTCTCTATTGGTATAGTTCAACCTAACCCCCCATACTAAGTTACAATGTCCCATCCTCTGACTTCCCCTATTTTCCTCAACTGTATTTTATTTTTCTGCATAGTATTCATCAGGATTTGTTATGTGATGTACTTACATGCTTATGTGTTTAATATCAGTCTCTCCCCTCTATGATGCTAACTCATGAGGAACTGGTTCTTTTTTTCACTGCTATATTTTTAGCACCTAGAAAGGTGAATGACACAAAATAAGCACTCAAGAGCCACTTCTGAATAAATGAATGAGTGAATGACATGAACATGTCATATCACCACATTTAAGATACATGCTTTCTAGTTCCTATCAGTACAATGTAATCAATATAGTGAAACCACATGCTGATGGAATCTTGGGTCAAATTTTGGAGTTGCAATAATACCTTTTTAAAGTCCTCGTATCTTCTGCTCAGTGGAATAAAAAAGAAGAAGAAAAAATCATTTTTCAGATAAATAATTGCATACCAGGTGTTAGGGCATGTTGATGGGCTCCAGCAAGAAAATCACATTTGAGGCAGCAGCTGTAATTGAAGTAACCACCTGTCATCTTCTAGAACTCATCTGTCTTCAGCGCCAGCCATATTGGAAAGAAAAATGAGGACGGGGTAGGAATCAACAGCCCACATCTTTCAAATATTTGATTGTGGCACTAATCTCTGCTTTTCTTCAGTGAGGCAGTATTGCTTGGGTCAAGACACTATGCATCAGCTGACTCTCCATAAGCCCCTATTCTGGTTGGTAGTTTACAGTAGCACTGTGAATCTCCAGAAATTAGTGTCTACTCACAGACGGTGTCACCTAATCATAAAAATGGCACAGCTGTGATGACAAGTAAAAACAGGACAATTCAGAGAATCCTAGAAGGAAGATTCACAGTGTGTGTTTGGTTTTCCTCATAGGTAGTTTAAACTCTCTTCATTCATAGATACTGGGTTGTCAGATTGATTCAGCTGATAATCAGGGACAGGGCTGTACATTATCTATTAATGTAATTCATCAGGACTCAGCTCAAATCAAGCCGGGTATTAGTGGACTGCCAATTATTTTAAACCGCCCCCCCCCACCTTATACAGGAGGCAGGTAAGCCATTCTGATACTACACTAACTCTGTTGCCCATTTTGTCTGTGGCAGTAAAGGGCTGCTCGCTCACCTCTACTTCCCCAGGATCTAACCATTCCTACGGCAATCAAGGAAATAGTTTCACCTCCAGCATCTCACAGTGTGCCCAACCTACAGAGAACCTCTAAAGCCCCTTTCCAAGGTATTGACATTACTCTCACAAATTTATTTTTCAAGGTCTTGGCAAATAAAGTATATCTTGAGTACCACTAGGTTATATTAAATAAATTCACTCCATCATTTCAGTCCCCTGATGTCTTTGAACTTCTCCATTATTCCCAAGGAATTTATGGCACCTTTCTTTCATCAAATATGGGCCACCATTTAGTATAGGCTTCAATCAGCTGACCAAGCAAACAATTAAAACCATTCTCAGAGTAGAAATGAGGGAAGTTGTCTTAGTAAGGAATCTCCCATAGGTTAAGGACTTATGGCATCTTCAAGCCAAAAGAGAACAACTTTTTCAGAAAGGGGAGAAGAGGTTTGCACTAGTTGGCATGAAATGTATACAACAATTGGCACTTTAAGCTTTCCAAGTGCTTCAAAACCTCCTAGATATTGCCATCCTAATACTCAGTTTCCAGACTTTCATGTAAGAGATATGGTGGACCAGAAATCCAACTGATATGTTAATTTAGTAACTATTTGGTTCTTGACTAACTCAGCCCTATGGCTGCAAAAAATTAGCAGATCTTGGCAAGGTCATATAACATCCATTCCTTGAGCTAAGAATCTAGGCACTTAAACCTGTCATTCTCCTTCTCTGATCTGTTCAGTACTGTTGAAAGAAGTCACCTCACCTCATAATTCTGGACTTCTTCATACCTCTCATATTCATTTAAGGCAACAGACATTAGATTCCCCAAAGTTGTGACTTCAAAAGGTATTTTATTATAATTGACCACAGCTAAAAATTTAAGTAACTGTTTCACTACTGCATACAATGAATTTCCATACTCCTTTTCCAGAGTCTTAAGATGTTTACTGCCTTCAGCCCCTACTGTATAAGATTCTACCTGTTTTCATCCTAGTAACAATTTCTGTATTCTTGGTTGTAAGTAATAGAAACCTACCGTGGGTATTTAAACAGAAAGGGATTTTCTGCAAAGTACTATATTAGTTATATATTAGTGTACACCAGATTATCCAAGAATTAGCAACTGAAAACAACATAAGGTGCCATTATGAAGAATAACAGGAGAGGTAGCAAATTTACTTGAAGTGTCCAAAAAATTCCCTACACACAGATGACATTTAAGTAAAGACCGGATATCTTCCTTTTTTTTTTTTTTAAATTGATATGGAATAGAGGAACTGAAATGACTTTGGGGGGGTCACAGAAAGGTACAGAAATGAAAATCAAGCAAAGAAAGAACAAGTGATTAATGTTAAAAGGCATCACACTTTACCTAGGTCTTTGCTTCCTACTGCTCATTTCAGGATGAAAATTCTCATTACCTAAGTTTACCAAACTTTAAGGAAGTTCACATGTGATTCTTCTGTGTAACTTACTAAGCAATATTAAAATCACTAACAATAATAATTTGTACTCTGCTTTCTTTCAATGATTCCCAAATCTATAATTAGAATTATTTAGGTTTGTGCCAATTTAATTTATTAAAGCCAGTTTAATAATTGCTATAAGAAAACTGATGAAAAGCTATGTTATTTCTGGAAAGGAATTTTTAAAGATATTACTTGCTTTGTTCTTGAGTTTCCTTCATTGAAACAGGAAAAAAAAATGGCAAATTTTGTGAGACATGATTTTAAACCTCATGCACTTCAAAAACTGTAATTCTGAAATCTGCCCAAAAAAGTAATGATTGTGTTTAACCTTTTGATGATAAAATTTCTTGCAGACTCCTTGAAGTTAGCAAATTGTCTTCCACAACACCTCGCAAATGGTCAGCACTCAATAAACGCTTATTTAAAGGATCAAATGGATTCCATTTATATGAAACATCCTTTGATTCCTTTCAATCAGTCTCACACAAAGGAAGAAACAATTTTGGTGTGTGAAAAAAGCAAAGGAGTGCATTTTATGAATGTTAATGCATACAGTAGAGGGAAAGTCACATTTGTTATAACCCTGCCATAAAGTGGAGCTGTAATCTCACCGTGCATCTGTTCCATCTGCCATCAATTAGTTTGATGAAAACAGGCTAACAGTGCAGGAGTGATTAGCAGGAAAGATTAAACTCACTTCAGTTTTAATTACAAATCTTTGTCCTTAAAGTTTTATTGGCTTGAAAGCACCCCTACTCTTCCCTGTTTCTCCTCCACAGTTGATGTATATTTTATTATTTCACTTTGAAATTATTAATGCACTTTATTTGGTACTTATTTCTAATTACAGACTTTATCCACAAATGCTACTGATATGCCCATATGCCAGAATAAGCATAACTAAGACTATTCAAATTTTACCAAAGTACAAATGATCTTTAATGGCAAATGTGGCATCTGTTATATGTGGAGAACTCTGAGGGTTAGGTATTTGTCTCTCCACTAACTTGTTTCATTCATTGCAGATTCACTCATTTAGTCTTTCACTAAATATTAATTTGGCTCCTATTAGGTTCCAGGCACTGACAATAGGTGCTTAGGATACATAAGTGAACAAAAACCCCCAAATCCCTAACTTCACAGAACCTATATCATAGTGACTGGAAATAAACCAATTGTTGTGGGCTGAATTGGGTCCCTCAAAATTCGTATGTTGAAGTTCTAATCTCCAGTACCTCAGAATGTAACCATATTCAGAGATAAGGTATTTAAAAGGGCAATTAAATTAAAATGAGGTCTTCAGGGTGAGTCCTAACCAATGTGACTGATCTCCTTATAAGAAGAGGATATTTAGACGCAGACAAGCACACACAGAGAGAGGACTATGTGTAGACAACGGAGAAGACCACCATCTACAAATATGGAGAGAGGCCTCAGAATGGAATGAACCCTATCAACATCTGATCTCAGATTTCTGGCCTCCGGAACTGTGAGAAAATAAATTTCTTTTGAGACACCCAGTCTGTGGTATTTTGTTATGGCAGCCCTAGCAAACTAATATGCCAACAAACAAACAAGCAAAGAAACATAAAGAAGTAAATTATATATTTTAGAAAGTTCACATGCTATAAAAAAATAGATCAATAAAAGGGAACTGTGAAGTAGGGTGACATTCATTTCTATCTCTGAGAAAATCATTATAAAGTGTGAATACTCACCAATTTTTATAAAAATAAAAAAAAAAGACCACAGCCAGAAGGGTTCTTGATGAGGAGAAAGGAATGTTTTTACAAGACTCTACCAATTATTTTTCTTCTATAATTCTTCCCTTATTAATAGCCATATAGCAAAATATGATCATTTATGGATATGTTTTACAGCATTAAAATTTTCTAATGTGTTTAATATGTCAAGGGTAAGCTAGCCAAGCAACCAGTACTGAACCAGGTTGCCTGATATTTTTAACATATTGTTTGATAACATTTTTTTAAAAGACACATAAATGTCTAGTTTTAAATCTTATATTTTTTATTGTGCTTTGAGTCTAAAACTCAGTACTTTTGAACTTGATATAGCAGAAATTATAGACCAAACAGCTACTTTAAAAACTCAGCAAAGTTTTTTCCTACAACTCTAAAACTACAAGGAAACATTTTCTTATGAGTAGAGACTTTTTAGCTCTGAAAAGTATTACCTTGCTTTGCAGACTTAGTCAAGCAAGCGTAAGTCACAAGATACATTCACTGTTCTGAGGTTAGACCAGACATTAGTTAAGTAATACAAATGCATATGTTTCAGCCTTGTAAGTATTCTATTTAATAATGTAGAATTCTTGGGGTCAGTGAGTGATGGGCAGTCCAAAAGGTATGGCTCTAAAGAAAGTATACAGCTCCATCATCCTCTATGGGTTAGCCAAATAAAGTCTCATGACATTACAGCTCTGCTTGGAGTTTTCCAGGAGCATGATTTCCAATAAAATAGGACTTCCAAAGATTGGCAAAATGCTTCATGATATCATCAGAGAATGAGGTAAGGAGTGATTCAGTGATTTCGGCCACCACTCACTCCCCTTCTCCCCCACCATGCAGAGATGCAGCCTGCCAATTCCAGAAAAGAGCCACCCATAGACATGCCATTGTCAGAATTGCCTCTTTTCACTTAGGCATGGAAACAAAGGAGCATTAGCCCCACCCCTCGCCCCAGGATATCTTTGAATCCGTTCACAAATCAAGCAGAAATTTCATTATACTCAATTTTTATGTTTTCTTATTGGTATAGTTCTGAATAAACCAGTTAAGAAACTTTATTTCTCTGAACATCTAAGTCTTAGAGAATTCATCAAGACAGGAGTTGTGCCTGGCCTTACTTTTTCTCTCTCGTTAATTATGACTACAGTTCTATCTATCAGAATATAAAATTCAGACTCAAAGAAAGAAAAGGATACCAGTTGTGCCTAGACAAACAAATGAGGCCATGTCTTTACTGGCATGGTGAGAAGGTTTTCCAAAATACATTCTAAGCATTTAGGTTTTGAATCTCTCCATTGGCTACTAAGTTAATTCAGGGGTGGGGGGGAGGGGAATAAGGAGATGGTTTTAGGTGGAAATGCAGCAAAAATATTCATATCAGACTCCCTGGGCAACAATTTTAGCACAATGAACAAATACATAGTAAAGATTATAGGGCAGCCAGTTATTCTCACAGAGGGGGGAAAAAAAACTGTTTCCCGCCTTCTCTTTTACCATAGCTAATCACTAGTTTTTCATGCTTTCAACAGCAGATATTCTGTGCCTTTTCAACTCCTTTCCAAGGCATGTTTATATTACACAGCAATTCTTTCCAGGAAAGCCATTTGTATACTGGTTTATTGATCCTCACAGTCTCTGTGAAAAAGAGAAATGGAATGTAAAAATATTTACATTTTGTGGATCACAAATATTAAGGTCATATAAGGGGTAAAGGTAATACCTGCTTCAAACCCTAGATCCTTATACTCCTCTACTAATATAATTAGTGGAGGGGAGACAACCCGCTAGAGCATTTCTGCCAAAGATGATCCAAACGACAAGGTCAAAAGTGTCAGATACTGTACCTGCCTGGGACAGCTGCCTCTTTAGGGACAAGAGTGGAACCAGATGCACAGCCAAGAACTCCACACATTTTGACACTTGGTTGCTCTTCAGTCCTGACTGGGTTCATGGCTCCATACACTAGCATCTTTTTGTCACCCAAGCTCAGCGCTGTCCTAGACCCACGCTTTTCCCACCCCTGCCTCCTACCATCTAGGCAGGGTGGCTTCCATCTTGTATGACTACCAGCTGGAACTGGCTCCCGTAAATAACATCCCTCTCAATCTGGCACATATCACCACTAACTGGCCACCCAGTTGTTCACAGCAGCTTAGCCTCCACACCACCTCCCCCTGAGAGCCGCTCCAGCTGGGGAATCTCTCTGTAGTGAGCCAGTTCCCACCCCCTTATCCTCAGCTGGTCCCAGCCAGTTGTTGCAGCTAAGCAACCAGGCTCACCTATATCCTGACATAGGCCAAACCCAAGAATACTAGTGGAGTGGGTAGGTTATCTCTCCTTTAAGTGTTCCTAGCCTCTCCCAGGCTAGCCCCAGCCCATTCTTGCTCTGAACTGGGGGCAGATAACTGCTGTTAAAACTTCACTTAGGCATTTAGGCAAACGCCATTAGCACCTTAACATGGGCCTTCTTCCTTCCTTCCCCAAGCCTGCCTTCCCAAGCTTATCTCTACGGAAGAGTGGAGAAGGCACTGGACTTGAAATAAAGAGATTAGGTTCAATGGGAAGATGAGTAATTAATCTCTAAGAAGAGCCTTTGTTGCTGGCAACACCAAACAAGATCATGCTTATCAGAGAGCTTAGAACAGTACACAATACCTAAGAGTTTCTTGGTACAAATTAACTGAACTCAACTGAATTTAGAAAAGCATTTCTAGGCAAAAAGAATAAAGCAATAAGAGCAAAATGGTAGGAGAGGGAGGGGGTTTGTTCTTAAAAGAGCCAACTACTCTGGCTATTCAAAATTAACTAGAAATTTGTGGCTTGCAAATGGAAAAATTAGACTCTTCTGATGCCCATTTTTCTCCCAAAAACTTTCCATTTGATTAACTTCAAGGTGTCCAAATAAAGAAGTATTCTTTAAGGGGAACTGTGGAAGGCCAAAAAATGACACTCCCCACCCCTAATAAGATATCCATATCAAGTCCCTGGAGCTTGCAGATGTTACTTTATTTGTTTAAAGGTCCTCTTTTGCAGATGTAATCAAGAATCAAGACGAAATCATCTTGGATTATCCAGGGCTGCCCTAAATCCAATGACAGCCCTGCCAATACCGTAATTCCAGACTTCTAGCCTCTGTGACCGTGAGAGAATAAATGTCTGCAGTTTAGACCACCAAACTATTGGTTATTACAGCAGCCCCCTGAGAAGAATACAGTGACCTTGACAGAAACTCCTGTATTAGTCAGTTCAGGCCACCATCTCAGTTCAAGCCACTATAACAAAAAACCACAGATGGTGGCCTGAACAACAGACATAGCAAGTTGAAGATCAAGGGACCGGCAGATTTGGTTCCTGGTGACATCCCTCTCCTGGCCTGCAGACAACTGCCTTGTCACTGTGTCTTCACAGCTTCATGAGCTCCCTCAGCTCTATTGCTCTTTTCTCCTGCTTTAAGAACAGGTAAGTCCCCCACAGGGGCTCCTCCCTCAATCTGTGGCCCCATATGAAAAGACATATGGAGCAGAGCCACAGCTGCTCCATATATGTAACTTGTTTATAAGCTGGTAGGATTCAGGTATTGTTTTTTTACTATAGCAAAACTGATTAATGTATCAGGGCAACTATCAAGAAACAAAGATAAAAATTGAAGCCAGATTTTTTATTTTTTGTGATATTAATTTGACACTCCCTGTTTTTATAGCATACAATATTACTTTCAATTAACTTCCATGGATGCCTGCATTTCAGTCTGATTTGAGCATAGGCTAAGAATACACTGCTTCCAATAATAATAAGCAGCATTTTTGACTGCCTACTATGTGACAAATATGGTTCTAGGAACTTGTACAAAGATCATATCATTTCTTCCTTACACAGCTCTACAATGAATCATTTTTAACTCCATTGTCTACATAAGGGAATTGATAGTTAAAATGGTTAAGTAGCCTCCTAGGTCACACAACTAACAAGTGATAGAATTAACACTGGACAGGCAGGTTATAAGCAAGGCCTGAAGGAAACTAAAAGGGTGCAACAGACTGGCCAAGCAGGGTATCTAACCCATACACTGACCCTTCTGAGTATTTGCCATAGCTACAATCCCCTTTAAACCAACTATAAACGTTTCCTACACTTGGGTCTCCTTGCTATATTCCACATGACTCTGCTCCCCAACCACTGAGAACTGGATAAAATATGAGCTCCTAACCCCAAATTAGCCACCTTGACCACACTTTTTTGAACCAGGATCTGTGCCTGATTTGAGGATGGTAATCTAAATAGTCCACAAGGTGACCTGGGTTGAGAGGTCTGTTCAATAGGATTATCCTGAGCTGGATGTTGACTCACTGAGCTCTTCTCATTTTCTCTCGGAGAGTTGGAATGTGAGATGTTTTAAGGGAAACACAGGCAGAATGATGAAGAGAGGCATGAGAGATTGAAGACTGGGGAGGTTGTTGGTCAAATTCCCATTTGTGAAATAAAAGGCCAAAATTCCACCACTTGCATTTTTTTCTTTTCTCCTCACATGGGGAACATATAAGATGCCAAAGGTTATGCATTTTCATTAAGAAAGCCTCCCAGAAATTATACACATTTCAAGATATAAAACTCACATTCACATAATGCTTTCAAAGTTCACAAACTATGCCTCCTCCCAGTTTATTGTTGCTGTCAGAAAATAGAAAAAGCTACACATTTAATCAGATCTCAGTAATCTGTTATCATTATTACTGAATGTTACCAGTTACCACGGCAAATGCTCAGCATTGTTGCCATAGGAGAAGTAATATAAAAAATAAGAGTATCTCCCTTCTTTGAGGTAGTAACCAACTAGCTGGGCAAATCCCTTTGTATCCATCCCCAAAAGCCAATGAAATGGAGATTCAGTTCCAGTAAGTTGTCTCACCAGTTTTACCATAAAGAAGCAGAAGATTAGTATCCCTAATACGTATCACTTAGTAGTTTAGGGGTACAGAATGGATAAAACAGAAGAACACTCCTTCAACCTCTCTCCATAACTTAGTATCTTAAAAATTCCACCAAAGTAGGCAGAAATCATCCCTAATTTTGGCAAGGCTCTAAACTGGAACTTTGAAGTCCTGAGACTGTAGGAAGGGCAGTTGAAGCAGTGACAGTAGATAAGCAGACTAAATTGGCAACACAGTAAGTAGAGAAATTCATAGGGGATGACCACACTAGAACTGCTTTCGAATGACCAACACAGACAACTAGAGCTAAAGTTTTACCCTAGAAAATTATCTTAGTTTGGGTTCCTCCGGAGCAGACACTAAAAGAAGGATTTGAGTCAAAGTAGTTTATTCGAGAAGTGATCACAAGACACATGGTAGAAGGAATGAGAAGGGAAGGAAGGCTGCCAATATAGGGTATGTTACTGATCAGATTACCTTTGAGGCAAGTCTCTGGAAAAATCAAGCAAGTAACATAAAGAGTTTCAAAACTAAATTTCCACAGTAGTAGTTCCTGGTGTATAGTCCCTGACTTTCTCTTTCTAGAACTCCTAACAAGCTTTTACACTGAAATTATATCCTGAATGTCATATGCAACATACTATCTTTCATTCACTCACTCATTCATTCATTCATCCATTTATTAAACAACAACAATACCAATATGGCCACATTTTTAGACATAATTAAAGTTGAACCATTACTCAAGTGGACAATTTTCATTTGCAAATCCTGTAGCATGGTGAACCAGTTCACTAATATTCTTTTCTATCTCTTCTGGTTGTTTTTCCATAGTGATTGACCTTTAGGAGAAAAAGATAAATTTAATACATGACATTATGTGACAAGAGGCAGTACATAGACCTAAAATTTAAGAAATCTCGGGTCTTTTTGCAGCACTTCTTCCTAATAGCTACTAAACTTGGACCAACCAGTTAAGCTTGTTAGGCCTCAATTTTCTCAAACATATAATTACCTGCTCAATTAGAAGATGCCAACAGAGTTATTCTATACTCCTGCGTGCATTAATAAAGGTGATATGGAGTGCTTTAAGATTACTTGAAGAGGTATTCTTCAGAATTTTTCAGCAGACAAGGGACAGACTCACAGGAATGCATTAGAAAGATTAACCTAGAATATCATTTAGACAGTGAGAAAGTCAGGGACTATTGCAGTAATCTAAAGTGAAAGAAGGGCCTGACAAGTAGATTGTCAGTAGAAATTAAAAGATAGAAGGGAATGATGTATTTATTAAAAGGAAAATGTCTGCGATGACAGATGAGAGCAAAGGAGCAGAAGTCACGATGTCATTTAGTTTTGGTGTCTGGGAAGATGGTAACGCTACTGGCTGAATGCCCAAACATTCACAATGTCAGTGTCCAAATGTCCAGCTTCCATTCCTTCTTGGTCCTGTCAGTATCCAGTAAGTCTTCATCGTGTCAAAACAGAGGACATGCAACATGGATAAACTTCAAAGAGAGAGCTGTCAGATTAAAGAACATCACTTGCCTTCAACTTAATTAGATACATATAGAATGATGTCCAACACATAGGAGGTATTCAGTACTGGTTTAGTGAACTAAGTCCATTTGCAGTCTCCTCTGAAAATCAAACAGGAATGATTGGAGAAGCTCTGTAGAACAATCATGCAGAATAGAATACTCTACAATACATCGCGTCAATGATCTCCATAAAATCTCCCTTGGCAAACCTGCTTCATCAAAATGTCATTGTCTTTCGCTATCATCAGCAGTTTAAGAGAAAGAAAAATAGCATCTTCCTATTACCTGAGCTTTAAAACTTTCTGACACATTCTAGATGATTTATTCATAGATAAACTGTAGAGCTAAGGACTAAACTTCAGCTTGAGAGAATGAAAACAGCAGGATCCTTTAAAAACAAAAACATTGCCTTTCAGCAAGAGATGTACCAAACTTTTAACTATTTGGGACAAATTTTCCTCTTTATTAGTGGGAGAGGGAAATTTTCAGTAAGAAAAAATAATAGCTATGCCAAGTTATATTTTTATATTCTTCACCCTAAATGCCAAAGGAAAAAAATACTGCTTTCCATCACCTGAATCTTCAAAACCTAAGCTCCAGATTTTGCCTTAAAATACCCGTTTATGGGGCACTTGGGTGCTGTAGCAGTTGAGCATCTGACTCTTGGTTTTTGCTCAGGTTGTGATCTCAGGGTCATGAGATCGAGCCCTGTGGTGGGCTCTGCATTCAGCATGAAGTCTCTCTCTCCCTCTCCCTCTGCGCTTCCACACCCCCACCCCCATGCTTGTTCACTCTTTCTCTCTCAAATAAATAAATCTTTAAAAAATAAAAAAAAATACCCATTTATCCTTTCTTTTGTTGCCTTGCTGTCTACTGAGACTGTAGCACTGATTACAACCATTTACACACACTTATTCCTAAAAGAAATAATGGAAAAAAGTAGAAGTGTTATTTCACATTGTTTTTTTCTCAACCAAGTTATCTGTCTACCAAAAATTCTGGTATTTGCCACCTCATTAATATTTAATACAATCATTAAATACCTGGACAAAGATATATAATATCATATTTCTCTGCATCTACTTATCCTTACTACCACCCACTTGTCCCAGTACAGACTAAAAATGGAAATTGCTAGCATTATATACAATATACATAATAAATCTGGGGAGTCCCTAAATATTTTGCCATACTCAAAATTTTACTGACCTCAAAAAACCCTTTGGTTGATAAATATGGATGAATATTCAGCAGTCAGTATATCCTCTAAGAACATTAGAAAGTGGTCCTTGTTCATATTTATACTGTCAAAAAGATTCTTGATTCCTGAAAGCTAGACAAAATCATTAATGTCTTTCCTTTCACCTTGCTTAAATAAACAGAGTTGTCGAAATTGATGGATCCTTCATAATGCTGGTGCTAAAAAGTTTAATGGAATCATTTGAAAATCTCACCAATTCCAGGCTTCCCTTTAAAAGCAAGTTTACTTTTAAGTGTTTCTATCTCCCTCAATAGCTGGGATTTGAATGCTTTTTTTTTTTTTTTTAAGATTTTATTTATTTATTTTACAGAGAGAGAGACACAGCAAGAGAGAGAACAGAAGCAGGAGGAGTGGGAGAGGGAGAAGCAGGCTTCCCGCGGAGCAGGAAGCCCGATGCAGGGCTCAATCCCAGGACTCTGGGATCATGACCTGAGCCAAAGGCAGACAGTTAATGACTGAGCCACCCAGGCACCCCTTGAATGCTTTTTTTTTTTTTTTTTTTTTTTGAGTTATAACTCACGAATGATTCACATTATTGAAAAATCTTACCTGTAAGAGAAAGAGACAGCACAAGCAAACTGTATTTGTGCAAAAATGGACTCCTGATTAAATAAAAACAGATTTTAAAAAGAAGATATACAGGGCTGGGATTTTGAGAAGGGATCAGTGGGATTATCATGAAGAGTTTATATACAGGACACAGATGAAGAAGCAAATAAGTTGCAGTGATAATTTGTCAACAGTTCCGGCTATAGATCTTCACCAGATGAAACTTCTCCAGTTACTGGTGGGAATATTTGACCCACCAAAAGACTTCCCTGAGTTGAACCACTTTTCTTTTTAATGATTCTAACTGTAGACAGCCCAAGATTGCCATATGAGAATTTGAACATGGCAGTGATTCCAAAACAGTGTAGATCATGTCCGTGTGTCTGGCTGGACTTGCCCTGTGTTGATTCCTTCAGTCTAGCGGAATGTGACTCAAACGGTGTTCTTTTGAAAAGTAAGCCAGCCAACAATTCCAATGTATTGTGAATGTCAGTGAAGTTATAAGGCCGTTAGGAGTAAATTTGGAGTCTTTAAGCTACAGACTATTTTTCACATTCTCATTTTATGTTTTATTACATAACTGAATTATACATAGCATTTTTATTAAAGAGCTTATTTATCTATTTGAGAGAGAGAGAGAGAGAGAGCACAAATGGGGGGAGGAACAGAGGGAGAGGGAGAAGCAGACTCCCCACTGAGCACAGGGTCTGAGGCCAGGCTTGATCCCAGGACCCCGAGATTATGACCTGAGCTGAAGTCAGACGCCTAATGGCCTGAGCCATTCAGGCACCCCTATACATAGCATTTTTCAAATAAAATGTGATTTGTGTTATTTACATTTTATGGTCCAACTAATTGTGCTCACTAGTCATATAGCATTCATTTCTCAATTCCTAGGTTTGTACTTTTAAGGAAAAAAAGTTTATTTCTTTGTTTTTTTTAATTTTAGCTTCTTTAAAAAATTAAGTATCTATTGAATACAACTTCAAAACAAAGGAGACTAGAGGAAAAATCATTATATATATAGTACAACTCCTAAATTTTTAGCTATCTAGCTTAAAAATACATGAACAAATGAACGACCATTGGACCTAACTATTCTACTGAATGGAATTGTATTCATGAAGAGAATCATGAACAAGAGTTTGGACTCGATTGTCTATGATGGAAAAAATATGAGAGGGCAATCCTTCAGTACAGCAAAAATAAGAAAATCAATGTACCAAATAGTCCGCTGTTATTTTTCTCTTTTACTCATCACAGAATTCTATGCTGTCTGAAACCCAATATTGTCTTAAAGTGAATATGTCTGAAACCAAATATTGTTTTAAAGTGGGTTTGTTTATTTCAAAAACATCAGTAACCAGAGTATATTTCTGGGATATTTCATCTATTTTAATGAACCTTTTCAAAGAGCAACAAAACCAGGCCAATTTTGAGCCATTTATCTGGAACCAATATGCCAACAGACTAACAAAATATGATTCAGTCATTCCTATCATAAAAATTGGAACAATTTACACAGAGGAAATTATAAAACTTACATAGTAAATTCTTCCCAACTTAACATGTTATAATACCTCAAGAAAAGCATCTCTCACCGGAACAATAACTCTGTATGACTGTTTTCTTCATTTTCTTCATAACAAGTACACTTACTTAAAACTACACAGTGCAATAAAAGATCTGTGCACAGTTTTGACCTTTAAAATTCAGGAAAGTATCCCACTATTCTTTCACTGATCAGTTTCAACTGTTCCAAATTCCATATTAGGATTCTGCCCAAACCAATATTGATCCAAAGTACATTTAATGACACAATTCATATGTGGAAAATACAGAAACTCTGCAGATTTAAAAACTCTAGTTAAGGGCGCCTGGGTGGCTCAGTTGGTTAAGCGACTGCCTTCGGCTCAGGTCATGATCCTGGAGTCCCGGGATCGAGTCCCGCATCGGGCTCCCTGCTCAGCAGGGAGTCTGCTTCTCCCTCTGACCCTCCTCCCTCTCATGCTCTCTCTATCTCATTCTCTCTCTCAAATAAATAAATAAAATCTTTAAAAAAAAAAAAAAACTCTAGTTAAGTTTTGTGTTTGATGCCATCGTATCTTTTCTATACAACCTTCCAGGAAGTTTCTCTGCCATTATGACCAAATGATTTATTTGCTGCATCTTGATCTGAAGAGAACGAATAGTTCAACTTAAGGAGTTCCCTGGGTTCTCTTAGGAAGTATAGAATGCCTTAGGTAACTTAGTGTATGCAATCAATAAATGCCTATTTTTCTTCACATAAATATTTCTGAAACATCGATCATAATGCATGCACTTAATCAAAACCTGAAGATGTAATAACTGCAGATTTGAACCCAAAGCATTTATGAAAGTCAGTGCAAATACCAGATCATCAGCTTGGTTGGGGACCTTATATCTCAAGTTTCTTGTTCTGTATCTGGCTAATAGTTAAGTATACAGTAAATACACATTAGACAAATGCAGAAAAATTTCATTGGAAAATATGCACATTTTCCATAACAGATGCATATATTTGAATTGTCAGCTCTTAGAAAATGGTTTCCAAACAGGCTATAATGAACCCTCAGTCCGACTGAGATTAGCACACTCTGGGTTCTACGAAGCCTGACCATGTTTGCTGGACTTGACCCTTTCGACAACTATATCATACTTTCTTCCAATTCAACTCAACAAGTATTTCTTTGAAAATTTCCGCGCACATTTTTATAGACATCTCTTGAATATTTTTTCAATTCCAATTCGTCAACACAAAATATTTGTGCTTAATGATGCAAACGTACCCCAAATTAGGAAAAAAAAAAAAAGTTCTGTCATTCTTTGAGAAGCTCAGGGTTGCATCTGGAATATCAAGCCAAGAACTGTTAGCTGATGGCCATTTCGGAAGTGTCAGACTGAAGGCACTAAGCTGCTTAAGTGCTTCCAGAAGGCTGCCTGATTGCAAAAGGATGGCAGAGTGGGCCAGGGGCAACATTATAATTCTGCCACCAATTTCCTGGTCTCAGGGTAATCTTATCACTTAGCCCGAAATACCACTAGCTCTGAATCTAAGATCAGAATGGAAAGAATGTTTTGCACAAGAATTATTATTTATTTAGTACTGAATGCCTGTACTGAAACTAAATATCAGTATAGATACAACTGGATTCCCTCCTCTTTTTAATTTTCTAATTTTTATTTTTTTAAAGGTTTTATTTATTTATTTGTCAGAGAGAGAGACAGAGAGATACTGCACACACGCAGTGGGGAGTGGCAAGCGAAAGGCAAAGCAGGTTATCTACTGAGCAAGGAGCTCAACGAGGGACCCGATCCCACGGAATCATGACCTGAGCCAAAGGCAGACGCTTAACTGACTGAGCCACCCAAGCGCCCCCCTCCATTTAAAAAAAAAAAAAGATTTTATTTATTGAGAGAGAGAGAGAGAGCATGCGCCCCCCACCCCACCCCCAGCACAAGCAGGGGGAGTGGCAGAGGGAGAGGGAGAAGCAGGCTCCCCACTGAGCAGGGAGCCTGATCCAGGGCTCCATCCCAGGATCCCGGGATCATGACCTGAGCCAAAGGCAGAGGCTTAACCGACTGAGCCACCTAGGCACCCCCTGAATTCCCTCCTTCCAGTTTGTTTGCCCCTCAGTGCTTCTGAGTGGGAGGAGAGATATTAAAAAGCAATAGATGTAGCAGTAACATATGTAAGTGAGAAGACCCTTACTAGCTCCTATCTGGAACAAGGGCTTGGGTGGAGAGAGGAGTTCCCTGTTTCCAGAATGGACATGGATCCTTTCAGCCCCGAAAAGAGCCCAGCCCCTCAAACTGGGGCCAGTGATAGCCAAGCTCTTCAAGGTGCCTCAGAAAGATGAGATATAATTTACACAAAGATGCTTATGAGCTAGAGGAGTGTCTGGTCCTTTGCTCTCTCCTGAATCTAGGATTGCTTCCAGGTAACTTTAACCCAAACCTTTTTAGATCTATGAGAAATTCCTAAATGAGGCTATTTCCAATTGCCCTTTAAATACTTACCAGTACAGAGTAATTTGGAGCCTCTCTTTTTTTTTAAGATTTTATTTATTTATTTGACAGAGAGAGAGAGGCACAAGCGCACACACAGGGAGAGCAGGAGAGGGAGAAGCAGGCTCCCCGCTGAGCAGGGAGCCTGACTGGATCCCAGAACCCAGGGATCATGACCTGAGCAGACGCTTAAGGACTGAGCCACCCAGGCACCCCTGGAGCCTCTGTATTTTTACAAGCAAACATTTTCTGGCACTTACTCTATGTTAGGCACAATTTTAAAGTGCCTCACAAACATTACCTTCTTTAATAATCATAACCCTAGGAGTTAGGTAATTATTATTATTATTATTATTATTATTATTATTATTATTATTATTTCTATTTTACAAATAAAGAAACTGAGTCAGGGAGAGTGACTATGCTACTTGCCCAAGTCATACTATAAAGAAATGGCTGTGTTAGAACCCAGGTTACATGGCCCCAGCGTCCAGGCTCCTAACTGGCCACTACATTTCTATCACAGGCGAGTCCTTTTCTTCACGGAAGGCACTTGTTAATGAATACAGGTAGCTTTGTATCCATATTCTGCCATTTGTCAACTACTGGACAAATTATTTGCTTTCTCGATCTGTAAAATGGGAATAATATGGCCTACTCAAATGGGCTGAAGTAAAGCTAAATTCAGCATAGTGTCTGGCACCCACTTACATACCACAAGTGACTCTTGCTAGTTTTAGCACATCATTGCAATATGTCATCACACAGATAAAAATAATAATAGCGACTATGATGAGGACCTCTCACGTATCTTTGACAATTCATTATCTCATTTAATCTTTTAACAATGCAGCAAAGAAAATATGATTCCTATTTCACATATTAAAAATATAGGACATGGGGCGCCTGGGTGGCTCAGTCGGTTAAGCGACTGCCTTCGGCTCAGGTCATGATCCTGGAGTCCCGGGATCGAGTCCCGCATCGGGCTCCCTGCTCGGCAGGGAGTCTGCTTCTCCCTCTGACCCTCCTCCCTCTCATGCTCTCTGTCTCTCATTCTCTGTCTCGCAAATAAATAAAATCTAAAAAAAAATATATATATATATAGGACATAAAAATTGAGTAATAAACCTAAGACCTCACACCTATAAAATAGTGAGAGTTTGTGTCATTTGTTTGGCAGAAAGGAAAAAAATACAGTAGAGGGCAGGGAACTGACTGCTTCTATACGTGTGAGTGAGTTGATTCAGAAACAAACAAATGAATAAATAAGCTGTCAAAATTTAACTATCCTCATTTGACCTCATTTTCATTTAATTCAGCATAAATTGTATGCTTTATTTCCTAAAAGCCATGGGTATACAACACAGGTACCTCAAAAAGCATAACACTGACATTGTTCTATTTTTATCTTCCCGCGTATTTCTGCTGTAACTGATGTGTTGGTGGTGGTGGTGGTGTTTCAAAATCCTGGAAGAAGATTTAATGTAGTAGAAGTACAGTAAAGCAATACATATTGATTTAGACCTTTGACATCACTCATAAGGTGGACGCTAAAAGCTTGCTTCTTTTAAAAACCAGTTAACATATTATTTCTGATTACAAGAGTGTTGTCTATTATACTATCCATTAAACACAATAATTAAAAATACATATGGTCCAATACTTCTCTTCAAAATAACTGCCAAAACTATATGAAAATATAAGAACTTTTGCTAACTTGCCTTTTCTCAGGCCAGTAATGCTTCGCTTAGGTTCAGCTATTAAAATTTTTATTTACTTTATTAAGTCATCTTTTCTCTAGGAAAAATGCAAACAAATAAAACATTTCTCCTTGCTGGTAAGTTGTGTATTACTCCTCCATAAGGCAGGATTAAAGAAATTTTGCATCTGCATTTTGAGTTATATACAGAATAACTGACAACCATCTCTTCAATATACTACTAAGTGAATGCAAATTATTAAATGGACATGTATTATAAAGTGAAATAACACATGTAAGGTGCCTAACAGTCTGCTTATCACATAGAAAGCAGTCAATCAATGTTGGCTTTCATTTTTAGTATTATGCTTTAGATCACTAATATACTACTTTTCTGAAGTCTGCATGATCTGACAGTGTCAAAAGTGCTTAATTGAAGTGAAAAGGATCTTCACTAAGAGGTTCACTGTTGCGAGTTATCTGCCGTTTGAGGGAAATCTGGCATGTACGGAAGAGCAATTCTCCTGCCAACATTAAGGTAAAAGAGAGAAATGCCTCAAAAGCTAGATGAAGCTAGTGATGGTGAACGTCCAGGATTCTTGATTTTAACAGCATTCTGCCTGTCCCCAAGAGAGTGCAATGTACTGAATGTGTCCCCCCAAAATTTACAGGTTGAGCCCCTAACCCCCAATGTGATGATGGTTTTAGGAGGTGAGGGTGTATTAGGAAGTGATATATTAGGACACGAGAGCTAAGCCCCCATGAATGGGATTAGTGCGCCTATAAAAAGGACCCCAGAAAGCTCTCTCACCCTCTCTCTGTCATAGGAGGATACAATGCGGAGACAGTTCTGCAACTTGGAAGAGAACCTTCCCAGAATCCAACCGAGGTGCCCTGATCTTGGACCTCCGGCCTTCAGAAGTGTGAGAAAAAGATCTGTGTCATTTACAAGCCACCCAGTCTATGGCACTTTGTTGTCGCAGCCCAAACTCCGAGTGTATTGATCCTAAAGACATTGGTGTCTTTGGTCCCCAGGAGGCCTCTTTGTCCATCAGCACGTATTTCCGTGGTCCCTGTAAACAGCTTAGATTGGAAGAGAGGATCTGCCTTTCACTCCAGGAGGCTATGGGGCCCTCTGGGGGCTGCGTGTTGGAGCCAGGGCCAGAGACTAAAGTACCCACGACAAGTTCATAGAGAGCCTAGTTCTAGGCCACTTGTAGATCTTCTGTTTCGGGGTCATAGCTTCATATCCTTCATATGACTTGGAGCAGCTATCCTACTGCAATCTTTTTTTTTTTTTTTAAAGATTTTATTTATTTATTTGAGAGAGAGGATGAGAGGAGAGAGAGAGCACATGAGAGGGGGGAGGGTCAGAGGGAGAAGCGGACTCCCTGCCGAGCAGGGAGCCCGACGTGGGACTCGATCCCGGGACTCCAGGATCATGACCTGAGCCGAAGGCAGTCGCTTAACCAACTGAGCCACCCAGGCGCCCTATCCTACTGCAATCTACTCAAAGCTGGCATTCGAGGAAAGGACTTACAAAAAGGAGTAAATATAAAAAATTAAAGAAGTGAATGTGAAACATGAAAATTGTAATAAAATTATTTAAGAAACAAAACAAATGAACATAGGGAGAGAAAAGAGGCAAACCAAGAAACAAACTCTTAACTACAGAGAGCAAACTGATAGTTACCGGAGGGGAGGCAGGGGGAGGGGACGAGTGACACAGGTGATGGGCATTAAGGGGCACACCTGTTGTGATGAGCACTGGGTGAGGTATGGAAGTGACAAATCACTGAATTCTACTTCTGAAACTAATATTGCACTGTATGTTAACTAGCTGGAATTTAAATAAAAACTTGGAGAAAAAATTGTAACAAAGTTAAAATAAAGAAAACTGAAGGAAATTAGAACCGAGCTCTTCTCGACAACCTTAAGACAAGGATTTTACCTGTTAAGAGTCATTTCTGTACTAGTTTTAGTAGTAGCATGGAAAAATAATCTTTTTAAAAGGAGTAAATATCTGGAGTCAGCATTAAGTTTTAATCATTTAATTCATATCATTTGACACGTCTAGAAAACAACTGGGTAGAACCATAAACTGATACGTTACACTCATGGATAAGAAACTATATCCAGATATTTTCAATCAAAGTGACATATTTTATAATTATCAAATGTGCCTTTGCTTTTCTTTTGCAAAGAAATGGATTATGATGTTAGGATTGTGGGGAAATAATCAATGGGAGGATGAGGCCAATTGCAGGGCATGAATTTTCTCTCTCCTACCTGGGCCTTTTTAACAACCCATGCAGAACCAACATATCACAATGTAATATACTGTAACGGGAGGACTAAATGTATTTACTGGCAGCAGAAACAAATATCTATTGCACAGTCCCTAAGTAATCCTTAGCATGATGGATCTGAATAAGCTATTATGGCTTTAACTGGTAAATGAGGCATGTCATTACTGTATTTATAACAAAAAGAAAGACATCCTTGTGGGCCACTTGCCAAGAGCCTCATGGGCTCTTTAAACATGCCCCCAGGAAAGTTCCCCATGTAAGGAGCAAGGCCAATAAAACTGAAGCCTTCCATGTTATCAAATTGTTATCAAAATTCCCTGAATCAGTTGGCCCTTGTTCTCACATACTCTTGCCTCTATTAACTGAAAATGACCTCTGGTTTTCAACTCAGCTATGGTCTGAGTTTGGATTTTGTCTTGTTTTGTTTTTTACTCTGCCCTACCTTACCCTGCATGTGTTCCATCTTCTCTGGCCACAAGCCCTGTGCTTTTACAACTTCCTTCCATGTTAGATGGTGGCCCATGCCCAATGCTTGTAAATAGCTTCTCACCCCCTACCTGGCCTAATCCTGGGCTCTGATTCTATCACACACTGTATTATTACTTTTTAATTTTTATTACTATGAGTATTATGATTATTAGCTCATTTGGGTTTTTTTCTCTTTAAAAGCCAAAACAAAAATTAGAGTATGCTAAACTCATCTTTAGGATCAGGTTGCAGTCTATTTTTCAGGAAATTCAATGTTGAAAGCTGAAACCTATCTCAGGAAAAAAAGCTGTTTTGAGAGTAAAGTTTGGATTTTGAACTTTCACCCTTGTTATTTTTTATAATTAATATGAGTGTTTGTCACAGTGCTGTCAGCAGAACCACATTTCCCCTTCTTGCCCGTGAGACCTCTTTAATAATTTATTATTGGTGTGCGGAAGCTAAGGAAGCCCTTTTTCCATAGAATGAGGAGAAATTCTTTATAGAAAATCAGGTAAACCTTTTGTTATTCCCCAAGGAGTCTTTTAAGGTTCACAAGAGAGGAAGAGCTAATGTGTTTCTTTTATTCGAATGATACCGTGGCAAAAATACAGATTAAAAAAAAGTGAATTCCTGGAACAAGAGACACAAATGGGAGCCACAATAAGTAGCTAATTAGATTCTGGCCCAGTTAAGAAACATACATCACCAGAGTTCATATAGGAATTCAGGAAGCCAGGAAAGACAAGCAGAAGAGTACTCCCTACCCCAAAGTATCTTAAGACTATAACCCTGGGGCGCCTGGGTGGCTCAGTCATTGGGCATCTGCCTTCGGCTTGGGTCATGATCCTGGGGTCCTGGGATCGAGCCCCGCATCAGGCTCCCTGCTCAGTAGGAAGCCTGCTTCTCCCTCTCTCACTCCCCCTGCTTGTGTTCCCTCTTTCACTGTCTCTCTTTCTCTCTGTCAAATACATAAATAAAATCTTAAAAAAAAAAAGACTATAACCCTATTAGAGCTTTATCATGGTACATATTTCCTGAAGACCAAGAAAGAAGCCTATGATATTCTTCTATACATTTAGCAAATATCTAGTGAATTTCACATTTGTGGTTTGTCTAGGAAGATCCTAAGACAAAAGGATATTAAAATAGGATTCTATATTAGTTATGACTGAGGCCATAAGTCAAAAATATTCATGATTATCACATTTCAAACTGAGTTGCTATAAACTCAGTTGCGACCTCACTGAAATCTACCAATATTTGAAAAGGAGACCATCAAAACCCAATTTTGCAACTTTTATTTTAGCACTTACATTAAGTGTCTATGAAACTGGATATTTGGAAGAAAATTTCTTGCAAAAAATACTGTTAGAGTGGCTGTTTCTGCCTCCCCTGCTACAGAGGAGAACAGGGAGTGTTTCTCTCCTCAACCTGAGCATGATAAAAAAAGATTCAAAAGGTCCATTTGCAGAGGTTGGTCTATATCTCTCAATGTGGCCAGTTGGAGATTGACCATCCATGTCAAGAAAATGCAGGCGAGAGATCTCTGGCTGAGGGGAGTTCTACAAAGAACCTACAACCCGCCATTTTCCATCTGTCAAGCCCAAAGAATGCTGATGGCAAAACTAATCAATTAGTCTTTCTCCCATCCTCTGCATGATCCTGATGGAACCAGAAACATAGCAAGAAAAGGGAGGAGAGGTAGAAACTATGGTGGGAGAATGAGAAGAAGCTGGCCATGCCCAACTCCCTTCATGAAGGTTCTGGACTTCAACAGACCTCCTGTGGAAGGGGAGAAGCTTTGACTTTAAAACAAAATTACTTGACGACTGCACATACCTAGACATACCAATGACTAAAATGAGATTATTTGTAAGACTAAATCAACCGGAGATTTTCTCCAGAGGAAGCAGAAAAACTAGTCCCACAGGATGGATTTAAAGAAAAAGTGGGAAACAAAACTGAAGTTGCTTTATTATTCATGATGTTAGACTCATTTGTCCAGTGTTCTGATTACAAAAATAATTCTTCATGTTTTTCTCTCAGAATAAAAAGCATGTTTTCCTACAAGTCAAAAAAAAAGGTTTTAAGTTGGTTTTTTTGTTATATATATTTAGCTAGTAAAAATTCTCTACTTAAATCATTTTTTTAAACTTTAAATTTCTCTAGGATTTTATAGTAGGAATCATAAAAATTCAGATTTTTCAGGTCCTCAGAGATCTCATCCAAGGGGTGAATAAATTTTTGCAAAAGTAGTCACCTGGCCTCTGATAAAACACCTCCAGGTCCATGATATCATGAGGCTTTTTAGTCTTTGTTGGAGAGTGTTTACTATTAAAAAGTTCTTCCTCATATTGGGCTCCTCTGGGTGGCTCAGTCGTTAAGCATCTGCCTTCGGCTCGGGTCATGATCCCAGGGTCCTGGGATAGAGCCCCGCATCAGGCTCCCTGCTCCGCGGGAGGTCTGCTTCTCCCTCTCCCACTCCCCCTGTTTGTGCTCCCTCTCTCGCTGTGTCTCTCTCTGTCAAATAAATAAACTCTTAAAAAAAAAAAAAGTTCTTCCTCATATTAAAGATAAAATCTAAACACTGACTTGTCCACTTGGCAAAAATACACTCATCCTTCAATTCCCAGTTCAAAACCCCCAGAGATGCTTTTCCTGTCCCCAGGAGTCCACCTGATTTCCCACTGTGTCCCCACTTATGTCCCTACTGTGTCTCTTACTGACTTATACCAGGCTACCTAGCATGGTGCATTTCCTGTCTTGCTTTATGTCACTACCTCCTTTTCCAGACTGAGCAGCTGCTTCTTGCTAAATCACTCTACTGGGTCCTGCAGAGGATCCCAAGATAATCAGACACGATTCCTGCCCTCAAGTTGCATTAAGTCCATAAACAAGGATAAAGCATGGACACTGATAACCTTAGCACAAGCTAAAACGGAATAAGATTCCTGAAGGAGAAACATTATTGTTTAGTTTTTTCTCTCTTGCTAGAGTATCCTTACTCATTTTTTCCTATCTTTTAGATTATATTTTACATTCTACAATTCAATTTACCAACAACTGGTGTTTGATCTTTCCAAAAAGATTTTTTTTTTTTCTGGCCTGGAGAAGAGTAAAATCTTAATACAGCTGATGGCATCTGAATTAGACATTCAAAGACAGTAGCACATGATCATAGGTTTAAAAAAAAAAAAAAAAAGGCCTCTGCAGAGAGAATAAAATTATGAGGAAGAGTAACCAAATTAGATGTCACAAAATATATACAAGGAATAATAAGTCATTCAGTTCAGCAGAAGCCCTAGATACATGGGTGAGGTAATCAGGTAATCATGTTGAAGAGGTGGGCCTGGCCAGAGTACAAAAGATCTTGAACACCAAATGTACTGGATACCTTCACCCCACTTGGAGGTCTGCAAAAGGAAGCGAAATCCAGGGCCCCACATCTCGCTTCAGAACTGGAAGAGATTCATTCACTCTCTCAGCATTTCTGCAATTAGGCCACAGGCATGAAACCCAGGCGTGGCCAGTCACATGTTCTCCAGCAAGACCCTGAACATTGAAGGAGTGACCCAAAGATGTAGGAACAGTTAGAAATAATTAAGTTGGTGGTGACAGCCAAGCCAAGAACCTACGCAGCTGCATGGGAGTTGGGATTGTTACTTAGTATCATTCAAGAACAGGATTCCTTCAAGAACACAAATAAAAATTTAAGTTTTAGGATTAATTAGCAACTTCATATCCAATTCATATTTCCAGAATCTAACATGCTTAAATTCAGCACTGAAAATCATCTAAACTACTTGAAACTGTAGTGGAAATGTTAGTATATAAAGTATATAAACATAGTGTATAAAATATATAAAATGTAGTGTATAAAGACGTAACTAAATATTCTTATATACCAGTATGTTAGCTGAACACAACCCTCTCATTTTCTATGCAGGATAAAAAAGATCTATATAGCAGTAGATAGGAAAATTTCTTCAGCTTCCAAGACATGCAAATTACAGTGATTCTCACTGTGCCTTTTCCCAAGCATTACAGCTAAGCGTGGAAATCAGAGAGACAAAGACAGAGACCAAGAGAGGAGAGGAGAGGAAAGGAAAATATATTTTTGTTGTTTTATATATTTTTATATTAAGTAACATGATACTTTATATTTTATATTTATATGACCTAGAACAATGGCATTTTGTGAGATTTAGAAGGCCTGAATCTTGATAACATAGGACTTCTCAAAGTCCTATGTATTGATTGTTATTCTTCTCAGCAAGGAACACAGG
The DNA here is from genome assembly GCF_011800145.1 of Mirounga leonina. Taxonomy (NCBI): domain Eukaryota; kingdom Metazoa; phylum Chordata; class Mammalia; order Carnivora; family Phocidae; genus Mirounga; species Mirounga leonina. The sequence continues at coordinate 76,335 of NW_023270442.1, read as the reverse complement.
GGAGCCTCAAAGATCACTGTAGAAGACAAAGGTCCTATTAAATTTGAATCTGCACTCTGTGCTATGGTTAGCAGAGAGCCTGTCTTGTCATGTTTACCAAGAAGAATAAAGAAGCGGGGCGCCTGGGTGGCTCAGTTGGTTAAGCGACTGCCTTCGGCTCAGGTCGTGATCCTGGAGTCCCGGGATCGAGTCCCACATCGGGCTCCCTGCTCGGCAGGGAGTCTGCTTCTCCCTCTGACCCTCCTCCCTCTCATGCTCTCTATCTCTCATTCTCTCTCTCTCAAATTAAAAAAAAAGAAGAAGAAGAAGAAGAAAGAAGCTTCCAGAAATGTTTAACTGTTTACCACCAAATTCTTGTTTAATCCCTCAGGAATGGAACCTTCAGCTAATGAGTGTATAAAATACTCACTGTTTAGTCCACAGTACCTATTTGCTTTTGAAAAATGAAATGTATTTACCCAGGTTTTAATAACCTCAGGAGCCTTGCATTAATTGACACATTGTGGGCTCATCTGTGAGCTGAAAAGGTCCGAGACTCTGACATTTGGCTCTTTCATTTCAGGTTGATATGAAATAAAATGAGGGGTGCCTGGGTGGCTCAGTCGTTAGGCGTCTGCCTTCGGCTCAGGTCATGATCCCAGGGTCCTGGGATTGAGCCCCGCATCAGGCTCCCTGCTTTGTGGGAAGCCTGCTTCTCCCTCTCCCATTCCCCCTGCTTGTGTTCCTGCTCTCGCTATCTCTCTCTCTGTCAAATAAATAAAATCTTTAAAAAAAAAAATAAAAAAATAAAATGAACTCAAGCAGATTCATATCCAAACACATGCCATTGCTTGTTTTTGTTTTGTTACTATATCTTGGTTTTTGGACATAAAAAAGACTATACACCCAAATATCATTTTGAACCTCTAACAGAAATCTTAAGACTTATATTACCAAATAATTTATTTATTAAATTAAATTTTATGTCTTTATCATATTATTTATCAAATAAATTTATTAAATAAATAAATATCTGATTAAACATCTGGTTATATGTTCCTCAGAGTTTTAGGGCATTTTAAATAAATACAGTCTAGGGGCACCTGAGTGGCACAGTCAGTTAAGTGTCGACTCTTTATTTTGACTCAGGTCATGTGAGATCTGGGTTGTGAGTGAAATCAAGCCCTGCGTGGAGCCCCATGAGGGGCTCTGTGCTGGGTCTGGAGTCTGCTGAAGGTTCTTCCTCTCCCTCTGCTCTCCCAAATAAAAAATTAATAAATAAAAAAATATAGTCTGTGTGTGCGTGTGTGTGTACAGGAACTCCTAAAGTGCTTATAGTCTATTAGATAAAAACACAGAATTTTAGATTTGGAGGAAACTCAATATTCCCTTCATCAACACCCTTCATTTTATCCAGAGAGGCCCAGAGAAATGAGTGACATTTCAGGTTCTCACTGAAGGACCTTAAAAGAGTCAAGACAGATTTTTTAGGTATGTGGTCTTCCCATAAGAGCATGCTGTGTCCAATCTTGCCTCCATCTTGTTTTTGGATATAGAACCTTAAAACCTTACAGGACCTTAAATACTTTCCAAATACTAAAAAGAATTGCATTGATGACAGTAGAATTCTATTCGTAGTAGGAGCCCAGCTGCTGGCTCGCTTTTTAGCAATAATAATCCTGCATTCATTCATACTATTTTATTTTCATATTCTTCCTTTTCTCAATTCCAGCAAACATTATTCCTCTCTAATGTATATTTACATGTACATTCTTTAGTGTATATTTAGTGTTAACCTTTGCAAGACATGGGTTAACACTTTCTGTAGGAAACAACAGCCAATAAACCAACTTGCTGTGTCCAGGTAGATGGGGTAGGCTCAGCTGAACTTGAAGCCTGTGCAGTCAGTGAAATCTGAATGTTGCACTGTATCAACAAAGTTCGCAAGACCCATGACTTTCTAGATGTATGTTATTCCTAAAGACATCAAATGTTCCATTTTTCTCATGACTTCACAAAGCACGAGGATTCAAGGAAAGCAAAATTTAATGCTTTTTGCGACTGCTAAAAATTTTTGTCCACTACATTGTGCCAATAATACTGTTTTATAATTATATTTTACATAATGCTTTTTTTTTTTTTCAGGGATTTGGAGGGAGATAAATGACTTCCTTTGGGGCCAGATGCTTTGTATTCACATCAAAAGGTTTGTCCCAAAGCAACTCCCCCTGCTCCAAGTTGTGTCTTTCTCAGAGTCATGAAGCATGGGATAGGTTATAAGTATAATGTCAGATGGCTTACGATTTAATAACCAGCAGTGAGATGCTTGTTATTCACATTAAACACATAATAGACATAGCAGGTGGTGCAGTTTTTGTTCCTGATATATCGTAAGAGGCTGAAATATAATGATATTATATTCTATAGTATGTTCCTCCTCAAGCTCTCTCTCCAGAATCAAAGAAAATTTGTGTTACTGCGATTTAAAACACTGCATGGGTAGCTCTTTGCTTTTCTATTAAGTCAGTATTAGAAGAAAACCGATTATGAATACATATTACTTTTTAAATGTTCTCTCTTGGCAAGGGTCTAGATGGATGCTCTGGTTACCTAGGAGATGAAGACAAAATGAAAATTGATTGACTTATCAAATTGATTGTGAGTTGAGCTTCAAGTGGCAGCTGTGTGTGCTGCACATGAAATGTAGCTACTTGGAAGTCACCTTTTTTTGTTGTTGTTTTTTTGGTCGCATCAGTAATGACGCCACCCAGATGACTAGGTAGAATAAAGTGGCAATATCTTATTAGAAAATGCAGTATTGAATGATTATTCTAATGATTACAGCTGGGAAAAAGAGATATTTTAAAGAAGTAACTCTGGCCTGGATGTTTATTTCAATGTGTCACTAAAAAGGATTGTATTGATGACAGTAGAATTCTATTCGTAGTAGGAGCCCAGCTGCTGGCTCACTTTTTAGCAATAATAACCCTGCCTTCTGTCGGCTGAGATTGCGCTAGTGGGAAGGAAACTTAATGGATTTTACTGTAAAAGCAGCTATAACCTCCACCCCCTTTATTCCTCTATTCCTCATGCAATTTTTCTATACAATCAGGCAGGACAAGCTATAGACATAAAAAGAAGTTTCATTTACTGAGCTCTCCTAACTTCTCATTAATATCCTCTCTCTCTCTTCAAGAGACCATACCTCTTCCTCCAACTTTGTAATTTTGCAATGTCCCCTTACCACCCACAGCCCTCTACAATGGTCCACATTTCCAGTCACCTAGTTTTGACAACACCCCACTACTAAAATTTACATATCTAGTGTCTCATCATGGCAAGATCTTTCTCTCATATAGCAATCCAGATGGAAATAATCTGCTAATTAAAGTGTTACTAGGTTATAATAGTATAAAGAGTTATTCCTCCAAGAGTTATTTTCAAGAGCCTTAAGCCAAAAGAATGAACCTACAATGGTAGAATGCAGCCTCCCCTGGAAAACAAGTGGTCATAGAAACCTTCCTCTTTGCTCAATTCACACCCTGTAGTCACCATAAAATTGCAGTATGTGAGCCAGAACAATTTATCTCAGGAACTAATTGAAAACTAGACCAAGAAAAGAAGAAGGAAAAACAACTGGAATTTTTCCTCTCTCACTGTAGAAATACCATTCTCCCATGACCGTGTGACTCTAGGCAAACTTCCAGTTAATGCAGACATTGCCAGATTTGCTACCAACTGGTGAAACTGAACAGGTAAATAGCAATCCCAGAGTGACGTAAGTGGTGGAGTTGAGGAGCCGGTAACTTAATGTTGTGATAGCAACTGTCCATAAAGTCCTACTCTTGATATAATGAAGGAAGACTGCTAAAGGGACAATAGAGTAAAATGCTGGTTTCAAGGAAACAAAAATACACATTTTATTGATGGACATAAAAGATGAATTGAAAAATGTAGTGATGCCATGTTTCTGGCATCAGGTTTCTCCAAATTAATCTATAAACTTAATACAATTCCAATCAAAATCTGAATGAGAGTTCTGCTTTGGAACTAGCTCATAAGACTCAATTTCATTTCAAAATTTGTGAGAACAAAGACTAATAAGAAGAAACTTTTCCTATAAGATATAAAGATTATAAAATTATAATAAATAGTGCAGTATTTCTACCACACTAGATAACTTCTTAATAGAATGGACAGACTCAATATATATAAGGATCTAAGCATCTAGGAAGTGATAATAAAAGTATTACAAATTAGTGAAAAATTGATGTAAAAGTAAACAAATTAGATTTCCTAAAAAAGAAATAGTTATATTCATACCTCCAACTTTATATCAAAATAAATTATAAACAAATTTAAAATAATGGGAAAAAACTATAAACTAGAAGAAAATCTAAGGGTCTTTTGATATAAATTTAAGATGAGGATAGTCTTTCTATATACATAATTAAAAAGGCAAAACCCTTAAAGCAAAAGACTGATGTGACTACACAAAAATTAAATTTTCTAAATTAGAAAAACTTTACATGATAAAAGCAAAAAATAAACAAGTGAGACCACAACAAACTAAAAAGTTTCTGCACAGCCAAGAAAACCATCAATGAAAATCAAGGCAACCTATGGAATGGGAGAAAATATCTGTAAACTCTATATCCAAAAAGGGGTTAATATTCAAAATATATATAAGGAACTCCTACAACTGAATAGCAAAAACAAAAATATATTAAAATATTAAAAAGAAGACATACAAATGGCCAATAGGTATATGAAAAGATGCTCAACATCATTCATCATCAGGGAAATGCAACCAAAGCCACAATGAGATCTCACTTCACACCTGTAAGGACATCTATTATCAAAAAGACAAGAAATAACAAATGTTGGTGAGGGTGTGGAGAAAAGGGAACTTTCATACACTGTTGGCAGTAATGTAAAGTGGTACAGCCTCTGTGGAAAACAGCATAGAGGCTTCTCAAAAAACTAAAAATAGAATTACCATGTGATCCAACAATCTCACTTCTGGGTATATACCCAAAGAAATGAAATCACGATCTCAAAGAGATATGTGTACTCCCGTGTTCACTGCAGCATTATATACAACAGCCAAGGTATGAAAACACCCTAAGTGTCTATAGATGCATGAATGGATAAAGAAAATGTAGTAAATATGTACAACAGAATATCATTCAGTCATACAAAAGAAATCTTGCCATTTATGACAACATGGACTAACCTGGAGGGCATTATGCTAAGTGAAATAAGCCAGACAGAGAAAAATAAATACTGTATTGTATCACTTAAATGTGAAATAAATAAATAAAATAAAAAGGCTGAAGTCAAAGAAACAGAGTACGATGGTGGTAGTCAGGGGCTGGGGGGTGGGGGAAATGGGGAGAGGTTAGTCAAAGGGTACAAACTTCCAGTTATAAAATAAATAAGTCATGGGGATATAATGTACAGCCTAGGGAATATAGTCAATAATATTGTAATAGCTTTGTATGATAAGGGTAACTGGACTTATCATGGGGATCATTTAAAAATGTGTAAAATTACTGACTCACAAAAAATAAAAAATTAAAAAAATTAAAAAAATTAAAATACTGACTCACTATGATATACAACTGAAACAAATAGGATATTGTATGTCAATTATACTTCAATAAAAAATTAAAAAATAATACTATATTTCATACTTAAAATTTGCTAAGGGAATAAATCTCAAGCAATCTCACATACACACAGAGAAAAGCTAACTATGTGAAGTAAGTAATGTGTTAATTAACTTGATTGTGGGAATCATCTCATAAGATATATATATATATCAAATCACATTATACATGTTAAAAATATTACAATTTTATTTGTCAATGATATCTTAAACACACACAAATGAGTCAAGGTAGCAAAGCAAAAAAAAAAAAAACTTTGTATGCAAAAGATACATAATCTGGAAAATATTTTAATTTTTTTTTTATAAAAGGCTAACATCATTCCTATATAGAGAGTTCTTGTAAAGTATAGTTTAAAAAAAAGGGCCAGTAAAAAATGTGGCAAATAAAATAAATGAACAATTCATAAAATATGAAAAACAAATTGGCATTTAACATGAAATAAGTTTGATCAGTAGTAAAGGAAATACAAATCAGGCAACAACTAAGATATTATGTCTTGTCTACCCAATTAACCAAGATGAAAAACTAATGACAAGATGAAGTTCAGGTGAAGATGAGGGGATGTGAACTATCTCAAGAACTGCAGAAATGATATAAACTGCTAGGATAATTCTGGAGGAAAATTTGCCATTATTACCTACAACTTTAAATATGTACATACCCTCTAGCTAGAAAATATCATTTTTAGAAATATATCCCAAATAAAAACAAAAAAAAATTCACAACATGTATGTATGAGGATATTTATTAAGACATCTGAACACAATGTAAAAGAAAAATGATGTGAATGCCCTAAAAAAATGGTTTTTTAAATGACATATAGTATATCTTTACACTGGAATATTATGAAGCCACTACAAAAGTTAATACTGAGTTTATAGTTTTAGCCATGGAAAGATTTATGACATATTTGAAGTTAAAAACAAAGCAGGTTAAACGGCATTTTTTTACAGACACAGAAAAAAGTAATTCTAAAATTCATGTGGTACCACTAGGAAAGATGCCAAATCAGTCTTGTGGGGGAAAAAAAGCTGTAAGCATCACCTGATTTCAAAATCCATTACAAAGCTACAAAAATTAAAATAGTATGGTATTGACATAAAGACAGATATATATTCAATGGAAGAGAATCAAGAGCCCAGAAATAAACTTATGCATACGGTGAACTGATCTTCAATGAGGGTGCCAAGAATACACAATAGGAAAAGAATAGCCTCCAACAAATGGCGTTGGAGAAATAGATACCCACATGCAAAAGAATGAAATTGGATCCTTATTTCACACCATACACAAAAATCAACTCCAAATGGATTTTATTTTATTTTTTTTTTTTAGATTTTATATATTTGACAGAGAGAGAAAGCAAGCACAAACAGGGGGAGTGGCAGAGGGAGAGGGAGAAGCAGGCTTTCCACCAAGCAGGGAGCCCGATGTGGGGCTTGATCCCAGAACCCTGGGATCATGACCTGAGCTGAAGGCAGACACTTAACTGAGCCACCCAGGCACCCCTCCAAATGGATTTTAAAAATAAGACCTGAAACTGAAAAATTCCTAGAATAAAACATAGGGGGAAAACTTCATGACATTGGTCTTGGGAATGACTTCTTGGATATAACATTGAAAAGTATAGGCAACAAAAGCAAAAATAAACAAGTGGGATTACATCAAACTAAAAAGGTTTTGCAGAGCAAAGGAAATAATCAGCAAAATGAAAAAACAATCTATGCAATGGGAGAAAATATTTGTAAACCTCATATCTGATAAGAGGTTAATATCCAAAGTATATGAACTATAACTCAAAGGCAAAGAAACATATAATCCAATTAAAACGTGAGCAAAGGAACTAAATAGACATCCCCCCCCCCAAAAAAAAATATACTTATGGCCAATATGTATGTGAAAGGATGCTCAACATCACTAAACATCAGAAAAATGCAAATCAAAACCACAATGAGATATTGCTTCACACTTGTTAGGATTATTATTATCAAAAAAAACAAAGACAGCAAGTGTTGTGAGGATGTAGAGAAATTGGAATGCTGTCAGGGGAAATGCAAAACAATGCAGCCACTATGGAAAACAGTATGGAGTTTCCTCAAAAAATTGAACATAGAACTACCATATGATCCAGCAATCCCACTTCTGAGTATTTATAGAAAAGAACTGAAATCATGATCTCAAACAGATATTAGCACTCCCATGTTCATTGCAGCACTATTCACAATAGCCAAGATATGGAAACAACCTAAATGTCCACTGATGGATGAATGGATAAAGAAAATGTGGTACATACATGCAACAGAATATTATTCACTCTTATTAAAAAAGGAAATCTTGCAATATACAACAGTATGGATAAACCTTATAAACATTATACTTAGTGAAATAAATTTCATATGAAGTATCTTACACTATCAAACTCATAGAATCATAGAGTGGAATAGTAGTTTTCTGGGGCTGAAGAAAGAGGAAATGGGAGCTGCTAATCAATGGGCATAAGGTTTCACTTATGCAAGATGAATAAGCTCCAGAGATCTGCTATACAACATTGTGCTTGTAGTACAATACCATATTGTATACTTAAAAATTTGTTAAGAGACTAGATCTCGTGTTAATTGTTCTAACCACAATTTTTAAAAATAATAAAATAATATTACATTTAACATTTTTTAAAATAAAAATACCCATTAAAAAATAAAGGAAGTTAGAAAGAATATGTATTTTATGTTACAAATTCCTATAAGTATATACATGAGAGTACATATGTGAAAGGATGCTACAGTTACATTTAAGTCAAAATTTATATAAAGGTATATAAGATGATATGTTATATATGTACACTTTACACACAAACTGAATGTTGAGCCTGTGAATGACTTTTCTTTTTAATTCTTTAGTTTTGTTTTAAAAGATTCAAAAAGAGCATATCACAGCATTTTTATAATCAGAAAAATAATTAACAAAATTTTCCTAAAATAAAATAATTCCTTAGTGGGATACCTCTTCATATATCACATTCTACTTGTGTATCTGTGTATACTCAAATGTTGAAAAACTGTATATTGTGCATGCAATAAAGCAAACTCAGTCCTTCTCAACTAAACCTTTTGCTTTCTTTAGAAATCTTCTTTGATGGAAATCCCTTTAGATATTAGATACTTATATATTTAGATATTTATTTAGATAATTAGATAAACCCCTTTAGATTCCTATAGAACTCAAATGAGATTTTTAGTACAGGATCTGGTGGTCAGAAGTGACCTAAACTGGATAATCCTCTCCACTCACAAAGCAATTCAGAGATGCAACTCTTCTTGCCAGTGACACTCACATTACTTTCAATATAAACTCGAGCTGGGGTTGGGGGGGAGGAGTGGTGTGTTTTAGAGTATGTATCAGGAACACAGGATGGGAAATCCTGACTTGTTTCTCCCTCTGATGTGATGCGGAAATACTAAAGTCTTTTAAGACAATGAAAATCGCCTTTATATCAATCAGCCTGAGAGGTATATAATGTCATTATTAAATATTAAGAATTAGAAAAATCTCTACAAAGACTAAAAATAAGCCCCCCAAAAAGTACTTGGGCCCATTTGAGATGAACACATTTGTCTTCATAACTTGACTTTTATAAATTTTTATTTAATTCTCCTTTCACAGTTAGTTCTCATGCTAGTAAATAACAGGACCATTGTGTGATATTTTTATTCTCCACTTTTTTTTCCTTCCCCAATATTCCTATACTCAGTGTAACAAAAATACATTACAAATAAATAAGTTGTTTAGCCACTCAGAAAAGGGGGTTTAGAATGAAGTAGAACTATATACCTCTCACCCTGAATTACACCCATGAGTCTCTCTCTACATACCCATCACACATGCTTTTCTCAAACTCAGAGCATTGTGTATATATTATTTTGTAAATGTTTGATTTATTGTTCCTTTCTGTTCCCTTTTCTATTGGCTCTTCTAGGTGCCTTGGGACAACTGATATTTGCAAGACTTAACCTGAGCCCCACTAGTTACAAGAGCTTGGGGGGTCTCAGCTGTCATTTCTGTTTCCATGGAAACTCAAATCAGATTGCCAAAAATGAGGTTAGTCACTTAAAAATCATATTTTTTTGAAGAAAGAAATACTGCCCACCATCATCAAATTATTTGAAACAGTGCTTTGTTGAAAGCCATTTTCTTGTTTTTAAGGATTAAATACCTGTTTCCATGGTAGCAGATTAATAAACTACAACGATAGAGCTGAGCTCTGAAAGTTCCTTCTGGCAGCACCTACATGCTCAGAGCCTACTGTGTTCATGAAACCACCTGCAGCGTGGGGCTCTAAACATATTTTTTAAAACAATAATAAAGAACTACTTTGTTTCTATTCATATATGTTTCTCATAGATGGAATATATTAATTAAACATAGTGACAGGAGGGTTTTTGTAATAATAACAATAATAATCACTACTATTTATTAACTGCCTACAATAAGCCTAAAAATGTGCAGGGTGCTTTACATAAATGATCTCCAGTTCTCAATGTTATTGCCTTCATTTTACATGGAAAATGAGACCACTGAAGGTCACAAAGGTATTAACAAAGGAGGAAGCCATGATTCAAACTCAGATCTAGCTTACTTTGGGGCCAGGGCTCTTCTCTCATCCTTTTCAAAGTGAAAAATGGAACATAGAGAACATGGTTTGTCCCAACCTTCATTACCAATACAGGTATGTGCACACATGGTCCCATGTATAGTGCAATGGGGGTATAATCTACATAGAGTGAATATGGTGAGAGGGAATTGGGCTCCTCAGAAGTGTTTAAGGACTCTTAGCTCTTATCTGATCAGGTCATAAAAAGAATGTCCAGGTGCCCCTGAAGCCCCAAAATGGAACCTAATCTCACAGGTCTGCAATCTCTCCATGGAATTCAATACAACATCCCTTCCCTCTTCACCACCAACCACAACCTAATACAAAAACGATAATGATGTCTTAAGAGTATAGGCTTTCTACATAACATAGGTGTGCTGATTTAAATGACTAACTTCTTCTAAATTCTTAATCAAATGAAAATGTTAGCAAACTCAAATGACTTCAGCAGGAGTTGAGCAGATACATTATTGTGCCCTGCAATAATACTTTCTATGCTTACTTGAAAGTGCACATTTCTACTGCATAATCAAAAGCATAGGTGACCACACATTCTTCAGAAAATTAGACAGGGACAGTAATGGTCATTTATGTCTTATTCTAAATTAATTCTGTCAGAGTTAAAAATAAACCCCCAAAAGCTCTGAGGACATACTTAGTAGAAATTGGATCCATTTCAACATTAAAACAGCTGTCTTCTATATTTTTTCTCAGGCAAAATGTAGATGGAAAACTGATATAACAGATTTTATCTCCAGGCAAAATGAAATGGATGATTTTAATGTCAGTACAGGAAAAAAGGAGAGGGCAGTTCCCAAAAGAGCAAGTCAGTGCTCACTTTTAATTTATGTCAATATTTTTCTATTGAAGTAGGAAAAGAAACCATGGAATAAAACATTTTTTGGAGGAGTAAAGTTGAGGCATGCCTGACATCACAATGACACTACTTGGATTTAACCCTGAACTACTTGGATTCTTTGGCATATGGGTAAAGTTATTTCAAATTTAAAGAGCTTAGAAAACATGCTATCAAAGGCCTAAATTACCTTTAACTTGAAGATAGAGTTACAGTGTTCCCTAAAATCACAAGTACCTCTCCAAAGACCAAACACTATGCAAACCAATACAAAACATAATTCCTCAAGGAAAGAAGTGATTTTCCAAACAAAATACAAGTTGCCATTTGTAACTCATTACTGCCAATAGTCTGCTCCTTCAATTTTCAGATCTTTAGAAGTGATACTTAGAATTTTCAATCCTCTGTGCTCAGCCATAACGTTAATCACTGCAGTAATCCAAATGAAGCTACAATAAACCAAAAATATGTAGTAATCAGGGAAAATGTATTCCAAATGGACAAGCAAAAATATTTTGCAAAACTTATACTTAATTATACTTGCAAAGTTATAAATTAGAAGAAATCAAAGTAAAATCAGCCTACACCAAAAATGGAAGATAAAGAGACCGTTAACTATATTTCTGTATATTTATTTACCCACAAATAAGCAAAAAAACAATCATCAAACAGGAAATTCTATGTGTAGAGTAGATTTTATCTAACAAAAAAGTTCCAAGAATTCCCTCAAATATACTTCTAAATTGAGAAAAGTTTCTCCCTCTTCTACTCTTCTTTTGTTTGTGGTAGACAGAATGGTCCCCCCCCCCAAATTTCCATGGCTTGATCCTTGGAACCTATGAGTAGGTTATGTTACATGGCAAAAAGGACTGCAGATTTAATTAAGGTTACAGACTGTAAATAAGGAAGATAATTGGGGATTATCTGGGCAGGCCCAATCTAATCTCATGAACCCTTCAAAGCAGAGAACTTTCTCCAACCGGAAGAAGATGAAGAAGGTGAAGGAAATCAAAGCGTGAGAAGGATTCAACACACTTGCTGGCTCTGAGATGCAGGAGCCCATGTGTAAGAAAAAGAGACAAGAGGAGAGGAGAGGAGAAGAGAGAAGAGGGGAGGGGAGGGAGAGGGAGGGGGAGGAGAAGAGAGGGGAGGAGAGGAGAAGAGAGGGGAGGGGAGGAGAAGGGAAGGGAGGGGAGGAGAAGGGAGGAGAGAGGAGAGGAGAGGAGAGGAGAGGAGAGAAGAGAAGAGAAGAGAAGAGAAGAGAAGAGAAGAGAAGAGAAG
>NW_023270442.1:0-63886 GCF_011800145.1 Mirounga leonina | reverse complement strand
AGAGAAGAGAAGAGAAGAGAAGAGAAGAGAAGAGAAGAGAAGAGAAGAGAAGAGAAGAGAAGGTTCTTTTGCATCTAAGGGCAGCACTCAGCTGACAGCAACCAAGAAAACAGGAATCTCAGTCCTATCACCACAGGAATTGAATTCTGCCAACAACATGAATGAGCCTGCAAGTGGATCCTTCCCAAAGCCTCCATCTAGGAATCCTGAAGTTGGCATCTTTTTTCCATTATTAAGATACAACTGACATATAACATTGTGCAAATTTGTGTACAACATATTGATTTGACACCTTTATACTGCAATATGATTGCCATTGTAGCTTTAGCTAATACTCTGTTGCATCACATAATTATCATTTCTCAAGGGCTGATATTTTTATTTTGGCCTTGTTAGACCCAAAGCAGAGAACCTAGCTGAACCAACCAGAACTTCTGACCTTCAGAACTGTGAGATAATACATGGGGTTGTTTTAAACTACTAAGTTGGTAGTAATTTGCTATGCCAACAATAGAAAACAAATACATCCCTAACCCAAAAACCTGTTTTCCTTTCACCTCTTACCTTTGTAGGGGAGCTAACTTTGCCACCCCAAGATATGACTCTATGGTACATCGATTATTTTAAGTTGGTTATCTTTAAGAGACTGCAGACACAAGGGAAGCCCTGAAAACTGAGTAGAAATTACCCTTTTGTAAGAAACATTTACATTTACAAGGGAAATTGCCATTTGTAAGGTGTCTCCCTGGCGATACCAAAAAGAAGGGAATGATTCAATCTCTAGGAGCTGAGATCAGTGGAAAAGCCAATGACTTAAATTCTGCATAACAACTTCCCCTTGTTTGCTATGCTTTTTCAGGTAACCTCCCACAACTGGGCTCTCCCTCTGCCCCAACATTTTCTTTTGTTAGCTGGAGACAGTATTTAAGGTGATGGCTTTTTCCATTTCAGGGAGTTACTCAGTTTTCCCGGGTCTTCTCCCATGTATACAGGAGGTATACATGTTATTAAACTTTCGTTTTTCTCCTGTTACTCTGTCCTATGTCAATTTAATTCTTTGACCAGCCAGAAGAATCTTAAATGGTGAAGAAAAAATTTTTCTCCCCAATACCTTTTACCTTCTTAAGAAATTTACCTTCTTAAGAAAATAAAATCAGGGAGGGGCAAAAATGGTGGAAGAGTAGGGGACTCTATTCCAACTGGTCCCCTGAATTGAGCTGGATATCTACCAGACCACTCTGAACACTCACAAAATCAGACTGAGATGTAAGAAGATATATCTGGATCTCTACAAACAGAATATCACCCATGGTTGGTTTCGAGGTGTGAATGGGAAGCCGTGAATCCGCGGGCAAATATTGGAAGATAAACAGAAGGGGGAGGGAGCCTTCGGGATCCTGCACCACCGGAGCACAAAAGCCTCCCATGCTGGGGACCAGGCACAGACTCACAGACTGGTAGCAGCAGGGAAAGGACTTTAGGGCAGACCCCCAGTTGAAACCTGGAGCTGTGGGGGTGCGCATGTGAACTGGGGGCAGCTGGTGGTTTTAGAAGAACAAAGGGCAGAGACGTGCCTGGACCTGGAAGCGAGGGCTGGGAGTGCTGCCATGGGGCACACAACCCAGGACGCTGCAGTTTTAGCAGTACAGACAGAAATGGAGACAGTGTGGCCTGGAGAGCTCACTGAAGGACAGACTGTGATCTCTCTGTTCTGAGGCAGAGGGTTGGAAATGTTCTCTTCTGCTTGGACTCTCAGATGAGACACGGAAAGCTGCCAGAGAACAAAAGTGCCAAATAACCAGTTTTCACTGAGCCTATTCCCCCCCTCACAGGAGGCAGGGCAACTCTGCCCAAACAGGGGTTGAGTAACAGTGTGGCAGGCCCCTCCCCCAGAAGACAGGCTGGGAGAACAAGAGGCCTACAACCCTAAGGTCCCTATAAAACAGGTGCATCTTGCTTGGGTTGTGGTCAATAATTTCGACTCTGTACATTCCCTCAACCACCCCTCAACAGAATGACTAAGAGGAGGAACCCTCAAAATAGGAAAGACTCAGAGACTGCCACAGATTTACAAATACATATGGATATAAGCAAGATGTCAGAAATAGACTTCAGGGTAACAGTTATGAAGACGATAGCTAGAATGGAGAAATCGATTAATGGCAACATAGAGTCCCTAAGGGCAGAAATGAGAGCTGAACTGGCAGAACTTAAAAATGCTATCAATGAGATCCAAACTAATCTAGATACTCTAACAGCTAGGGTAAACAGGAGAGAAGAACGAATTAGTGATCTAGAAGACAAACTGATAGAAAAGAAAGAAAAAGAGGAGGCATGGGAGAAACAGCTTAAAATCCATGAAAACAGAATTAGAGAAGTAAGTGACACAATGAAAAGTTCCAATGTCAGAATTATTGGGATCCCTGAGGGGGTGGAGAGAGAGAGAGAGAGGACTAGAAGATATATTTGAGCAAATCATAGCTGAGAACTTCCCTAATCTGGGGAATGAAACAAACATTCATGTCCTAGAGGTACAGAGGACCCCTCCCAAGATCAAAGAGAACAGACCAGTGCCCCGGCATTTAGTAGTAAAATGCACAAACCTTAGAACCAAGGAAACCATCTTAAGGGCAGTTAGAGAGAGGGAAGAGATTCCTTATGTACAGAGGGAGGAACATCAGAATAACGTCAGACCTATCCACAGAGACCTGGCAAGCCAGAAAGGCCTGGCAAGACATATTCAGGATACTAAATGAGAAGAACATGCAGCCAAGAATACTTTATCCGGCAAGGCTTTCATTTAGAATGGATGGAGAGATGAAGAGCTTCTAGGACCAGCAGAAACTGAAAGAATATGTGACCACTAAGCCAGCTCTGCAAGAAATATTAAGGGGGGTTTCATAAAAGGAGAAAGACCCCAGTAGTGATATAGAACAGAAATTTACAGAGATAATCTATAGAAACAGGCAACATGTTGACAATAAATTAGTATCTTTCAATAATCATTCTCAATATGAATGGCCTAAATGCTCCCATAAAATGGCACAGGGTTGCAGATTGGATAAAAAGACAGGACCCACCCATATGCTGTCTACAAGAGACTCATTTTGAACCTAAAGATACATCCAGACTGAAAGTGAAGGGATGGAGATCCATCTTCCATGCCAACGGACCTCACAAGAAAGCTGGGGTAGCAATTCTCATATGAGACAAACTAGATTTTAAGTTTAAGACTGTAGTTAGAGACACAGAAGGACACTATATCATTCTTAAAGGGTCTATCCAACAAGAAGATCGAACAATTGTAAATATGTATGCCACCAACATGGGAGCAGCCAACTACATAAGCCAACTGTTAACCAAAATAGAGAGTCATATTGATAATAATACATTAATTGTAGGAGACCTCAATACTCCACTCTCAGCAATTGACAGATCATCTAAGGAGAAAAGCAACAAAGAAACAAGAGCTTTGAATGATACATTGGACCAGATGGACCTCATAGGTATATACAGAACATTCCACCCTAAAACAACAGAATACTCATTCTTCTCAAGGACACATGGAACTTTCTCCAGAATAGACCACATACTGGGTCACAAATCAGGTCTCAACCAATACCAAAAGATTGAGATTATTCCCTGCATATTCTCAGACTATAATGCTTTAAAACTGGGACTCAATCACAAGAAAAAATTTGGAAGAAATTCAAACACTTGAAAGCTAAAGACCACTCTGCTTAAGAATGTTTGGGTCAACCAGGAAATCAAAGAAGAACTTAAACAATTCATGGAAACCAATGAGAATGAAAACACATCAGTCCAAAACCTATGGGATACTGCAAAGGCAGTCCTAAGGGGGAAATACATAGCCATCCAAGCCTCACTCAAAAAATAGAAAAATCCCGAATTCACCAACTGAATTTACACCTTAAAGCACTGGAGAAAAAGCAACAAATGATGCCTAAGCCACGCATTAGAAGAGAAATAATTAAGATTAAAGCAGAGATCAATGAATTAGAAACCAGAAATACAGTAGATCAGATCAACAAAGCTAGAAGCTGGTTCACTGAAAGAATTGATAAGATCGATAAACCACTGGCCAGACTTATCCAAAAGAAAAGAGAAATGACCCAAATTAATAAAATTATGAATGAAAGGGGAGAGATCACGACTAACACCAAGGAAATAGAAACAATTATTAGAAATTATTATCAACAACTATATGCCAATAAATTAAGCAACCTGGAAGAAATGGATGCCTTCCTGGAAATCTATAAACCACCAAGACTGAAACAGGAAGAAATTAACAACCTGAATAGGCCAATAACCAGTAACAAGATTGAAGCAGTGATCAAAAACCTCCCAAAAAACAAGAGTCCAAGGCCTGATGGATTCCCTGAGGAATTCTATCAAACATCCAAAGAAGAAATAATACCTATTCTCCTGAAGCTGTTTCAAAAAACAGAAACAGAAGGAAAGCTTCCAGATTCATTCTATGAGGCCAGCATTACCTTGATCCTCAAACTAGGCAAAGACCCCATCAAAAAGGAGAATTTCAGACTGATATCCCTGATGAATATGGATTCCAAAATTCTTAACAAAATCCTAGCTAAAAGGATCTAACAGTTCATTAAAAGGATCATCCACCACAACCAAGTGGGATTTATCCTTGGGATGCAAGGGTGGTTCAACATTCACAAATCAATCAATGTGATAGAACACATTAATTAGAGGAGAGAGAAGAACCATATGGTCCTCTTAATTGATGCAGAAAAAGCATTTGACAAAATACAGCATCCTTTTCTGATTAAAACTCTTCAGAGTGTAGGGATAGAGGGTATATTCCTCAAGTTCATAAAATCCATCTATGAAAAACCCACAGCAAATATCATCCTCAATGGGGAAAAGCTGAGAGCCTTTCCCTTAAGATCAGGAATGCGAAAAGGATGCCCACTCTCACCACTATTGTTCAATATAGTACTAGAAGTCCTAGCAACAGCAATCAGACAGCAAAAAGAAATAAAATGTATTCAAACTGGCAAAGAAGAAGTCAAACTCTCTCTCTTTGTAGATGACATGATACTTTATGTGGAAAACCCAAAGACTGCACCCCCAAATTACTAGAACTCATACAGCAGTTCAGTAATGCGGCAGGATACAAAATCAATGCACAGATATCAGTTGCTTTCTTATACACTAACAATGTAACGGCAGAAAGAAATTAGAGAAATGATTCCATTTACAATAGCACCAAAAAGTATAAGATACCTTGGAATAAACCTAACCAAAGAGGTAAAGGATTTGTATTCTAGGAACTACACAACACTCATGAAAGAAATTGAAGAAGACACAAAAAGATGGAAAACATTCCATGCTCATGGATTGGAAAAGTAAACATTGTTAAAATGTCTATGTTGCCCAGAGCAATCTATACCTTCAACATTATCCCAATCAAAATTCCAATGACATTTTTCAAAGTGCTGGAACAAACAATCCTAAAATTTGTATGGAATCAGAAAAGACTCCAAATCGCCAAGGAAATGTTGAAAAGAAAGACAAAGCTGGGGGCATCACATTGCCTGATTCCAAGCTATATTACAAAGCAGTGATCACCAAGACACTGGCACAAAAACAGACACATAGACCAATGGAACAGAATAGAGAACCCAAATATGGACCCTCAACTCAATGATCAAATAATCTTTGACAAAGCAGGAAAAAACATGCAATGGAAAAAAGACAGTCCCTTCAATAAATGCTGCTGGGAAAATTGGACAGCTATATACAGAAGAATGAAACTCAAGCATTCTCTAACACCATACACAAAGATAAATTCAAAATGGATGAAAGACCTCAAGGTGAGACAGGAATCTATCAAAATCCTAGAGGAGAACATAGGCAGTAACCTCTTTGACACTGGCCACAAGCAACTTCTTTCAAGATACATCTTCAAAGGCAAGTGAAACAAAAGCAAAAATGAACTTTTGGGACTTCATCGAGATAAAAAGCTCTGCACAGCAAAGGAAACAGTCAATAAAACAAAGAGGCAACCCACAGAATGGGAGAAGATATTTGCAAAGACACTACAAAGGGCTGATATCCAAGATCTATAAAGAACTTTTCAAACTCAACACCCAAAAAAACAAATAATCAAGTCAAAAAATGGGCAGAAGACATGAACAGACACTTCTCAAAAGAAGACATACAAATGACTGACACATGAAAAAATGTTCATCATTAGCCATCAGAGAAATTCAAATCAAAACCACATTGAGGTACCACCTTACACCAGTTAGAATGGCAAAAATTGATAAGGGAAGAAACAACAAATGTTGGAGAGGTTGTGGAGAAAGGGGAACCCTCTTACACTGTTGGTGGGAATGCAAGTTGGTACAGTCACTTTGGAATACAGTGTGGAGGTACCTCAAAAAATTAAAAATAGAGCTACCCTATGACCCAGCAATTGCACTACTGGGTATTTACCCCAAAGACACAGATGTAGTGAAAAGAAGGGCCATATGCACCCCAATGTTCATAGCAGCAATGTCCACAATAGCTAAACTGTGGAAAGAGCTGAGATGCCCTTCAACAGATGAGTGGATAAAGAAGATGTGATCCATATATACAATGGAATATTACTCAGCCATCAGAAAGGATGAATACCCAACTTTGGCATCGACATGGATGGGAATGGAGGAGATTATGCTAAGTGAAATAAGTCAAGCAGAGAAAGTCAATTATCATATGGTTTCACTTATTTGTGGAACATGAGGAATAGCATGGAGGACATTAGGAGAAGGAAGGGAAAAATGAAGGAGGGGAAATTGGAGGGGAAGACAAACCATGAGAGACTACGGACTCCAAGAAACAAACACGGTTTTAGAGGGGAGGGAGGTGGAGGGATGGGTTAGCCCAGTGATGGGTATTAAGGAGGGCACATATTGCATGGAGCACTGGGTGGTGTACACAAACAATGAATCATGGAACACTACATTAAAAACTAATAATGTACTGTATGGTGACTAACATAACATAATAAAATAAAATTTAAAAAAAAATAAAATAAATAAAATCAGCCAACCATGTTTTAAAATAAAATCTCAAAGCAATTTATTTCTGCATTGAACAATCGGAGTACTATTTTTGAATATTTCTTGCTATTTCTGGCACATGCAAAATGGCAAAGTGTAAAGAACTACAGGGGGAAAGGTGAGCAAATTCTTTAATATCCTCAAACTTTCGTTTCCTTATCTACTCACTGAAGAAAACGCTAGCTCCCTGACAAGGGTGAGGGATGAATGAAAGCTTTAATAATTGCAAAATACATAGAAAATGCTTAATCTACCTCAATCTCCTCTTCAACAGTCTCCTTTAAAGCTTTCTGGGAGGTTGTAATCCCAAATTCAAGAACACTGTTTTCACTACTCTATCTGTAGGTGGCTACACAAAGCAATAAAGGCTTATATGACAGAGCTGATAACAATGATTTAAATCTTCCTGGAAAGCATTTCCGAGAACCATTCCATAGAAGTCAGGCCTGATGTCAAACAACCACTAATATGCTTACCAATGACTCAAATGAAAGAAGAGGGTGTTCTTACTATATCAAGTTTATACTGGCTTTCTTAAAGTGTGAATGATGAAAATAAAATCTAAGATGATATTAATAAAAAAATACATTTTAAAAATAGGGTATAAAGAGAAAAGATGTAATAAAGGACAAGGCATAGCAGTAAAGCTGAACAAATATAGATAGTTTGCCCAATTCTAATGTAGAAAATTATAGTGTAGAGAGTTCACTGACAATTCCATAGATAAAAAGCTGCTAGGAAACAATTATCAATAATTATTGAACTTGGTGATTTGACTGAACTTAGTAAATTGGGTAGATGAATTGATTAATGAGTGAACTGATTTTCAGAGATTTGGCCAGCTTCTCATTGGCACATGAAAGATGCTCACTAAATACTTGTTGAATGAATGGTGAGTACTGATATTATGGTTGGCCTTAAATTTAGCTCTGAAATTCCTGGAAGCATACATTATTATGATTGAAATAAAAATAATCATCTACCTGCCCCTTTTCCAGACATCTAACCAAAAGCATAGAAACTTGAAAAAGAACCACCAAAAAATTTTATCTTTTAATCCATCTGTTTTATAGTTTTGTCAAGTTAACAAAAGTCCATCTCTCACAGAAACTTTATATGATAAAATGTAACATGGTCTCTATGAAAATACATCTCATTACATTAAGTTTGAGAATCATTCATGAATCAAAATTATTTTAAAATCTGTACTGAAATTTAATAAATAGTCAAAATATTTGTTGAGCTCATTATTTGGACTATAAATAAGGACTATATATTTTGAGGGCCCTTGTGTCTTCTTGTATTTATTAATGACTGACCACAATTTATCATAAGAATCACAGATTCTTGGATATTGGAGCAAGGGGACAATGTGAGCATGGACAGAGAAGGCCTTGTTGCAAAAAAAAGAAACACTTAAGATGACACTAGCCCTTGGAGGATATGGAGTTTCCCAATAAAAAAGGAAGGAGGAGCATTCCTGGAAGAATATCACATAAGGCACATTGGATTTAAGACCTTGAGGTCAGGAAAATGGGGAGGGTTTGGGGAACTGAAAAGTGGACAGGGTGCCAAAAATGTGGTGTGTGAAGGAAAAAAAATAACATGATATGATGGTAGGAAATCAGGCAGGAGTTAGCCATTGCAAGGTTTTGCAAGTCATTTTAAAGCAGTTAGATTTTTTTTCCTAAGTGCAGTGAGGAACCTAGATTTGGGGTATATGTATTTATTCTAAATTTTCTTTTAGGTTATACTTCTATTTTGATAACCTTATTGCTCTTCTTTTTAAAAAAGAGTTGAGTATAAATTTTTGAGAATAATAATATATCTACAATCTATTAATATATATTACATATTAAACTAACATGAAGATAATGTCACTGGTCTTTCTAAATGTAACTTCAAATAGCTATCTTAAACAATTAATAGAATAGATCCTCTATATATCTTTAAAGGATATTCTGACTGCCTCAGCAGTAACATATCTCCTCTATAAAATCGTTTGATATTTGGCAATCGCTATTCTCCTGATATAATTCTTCTTCTACATTTATTGATTTATCATTATCATTATCATTAATGATCATTATCATTAATGAGTCTTTTGTTAGTGATTAAACATGTTTTGCTTTGCAAGGAATTGTCTCTTTTGGTGTATCTTTTACCAAAATAATCTTTAAAGTCTACCGTATGGTAGAAAATAATCCCAATTTCAAGATTTTAAAACCAATTTCATAAAGACAATTTTATCAAAAAGTACTTTTAAAAATTTATTTATTTCCTTTTCCAGTGGATGGCCCAAGTAGAAGATACTGATATTTTTATTTCAAGGGGCTCCTGACTGGCTCAGTAGGTAAAACATACAACTCTTGATTTTGAGGTCGTGAGTTCAAGCCCCATGTTGGGCATAGAGCCAACTTAAAAAAAAAAGTGTGGTTTTTTTTTATATTTTTATTTCAATAAATTATATGTATACTAAAAATTCTATTGACCAGAGAAGCATGCAACCCACTTGATTCCCTACTAATCAGACTATTTATTATAAACGTAATTTCAGTTCTTCACATTTGTTTGTTGCTATTGTTTTTGTTTTACAAAACCTTACTTATTTTTCAAAAAATTTAGGAGGATTCAAAATGGTATGAGATTGTTAGGAAAGAATAAGGCCATCAGAATGAGAAATGAAAAGAAATAAAGCATTCATTCCTGATAGAATCTCACTGTAGGGCAAAGGAAGTTAGGCCATTGCAATTTCTCATTATATTCATTAAATCTGGATTTTATCTGAATCTACCCTGCATATATTTCCCCAATCCATCCCTTAACTTGATCTTCTCACGGCCAGAGGTTCACAAGAAGAAAAGAGAAAGAAGAAGAGGGTAGAAATAAAGAGAAGAGTGTTGCTAATTCCTAAGCATTGCTTTGTTCAGGACATATTTTCTGATAGATATTAACCTAACAAAACAATTTAGTAAGAAGTCTATTATTTCTTGGACCAGAATCCTTAAAAGATACCCAGTAGTAAGATCTTAAGCTTCTAGATAAGTATAAATAATACCACTGGGTAAGCACTTACCTTAATTCAGTATTTAGACTGAAGAGTCACTAGTTCTGTTAGATGCTTACAAATTTGTTTCATGTAACATTTTTATACATAAAGCTGGTATTTTGAATGGTATTCATAATGTAATCTTAGCATATCCCTTCTCCTCTTTACCTCAAAATTTTCTCTTACTTTTTGTCCTTCCATATATCCACTCTATTCTCTCCTTATGATGAAAAATATGAATTCCTAAATTTAAGATATCAAATGAGTGTTTACCATTTAATTCCTATATTACCATAAAGGGCTCTATAACTATAATTTGTACAATGGAGTGAACAATTTTTTTATCATTTAACTTAAATCACAAATGAATGTTTAGGATAGAAGCTAGGGAGAGGGGAAGGAGAATTCAAAGGCTGACAAAGCATAGATCTTCCTTCATTAAGTTTACTTCAATGTTAGGAATAAAAATGAGAAATATCATATAAATGAGACTCAACAAGAGGTACTGATAAAGTGTTCTGTATCGTATCTTTAATTTTTAAACAAGGCTTAAGAGTTACTTGAAAGAAAACTAGACTATGAGGAGGAAGAACTGACTCCCAACATGAGCCATCCTCTAGAATAAGAGAGATTTGGAAGTTGGTTAGGATTCAGCATAAGCTGGCTGACAACAGAAATTTCAACAGGTAAGACACAGGTGAGATCCAAATATAATCACTGAGACAAAGAGCCAACATGACTGGTCTAAGAAGCAGAAGGGTAACCTGGCAAATGTCTGTGGAAATCCAGACAATAACAAGGAATACAGAAGAGGTGACTCTAAATCATGCAAGGAGACAGGCTACAGAATGGGGAGTGCCATTATCTTGGCACTTCTTTGTCCTCCCTCCTCCAAATCCCAACCATATATCTCCTGTTGAAAGGAGAGGTACTTTCACGAGTAGCAGAAACATTGTTAATGGGTAGCAGGTATTTTGAAGAACACAGTGGAACCTACTAGTCTCATTCTGTTCAGCAAATCTTAAGAGCTTGAGGTAAGTCCTAGAGTCTCCATTTGCATAAGAAAACCCAGGCTCCTTGTAAGAAGCTGTGATGAGAAACTTGGGACAAAAAAATAAACTAGAATTAAAAATCCTTACGAAGGAGAGGCCATTATAGGGTGTGCCAGGAATACAAAGAATTTTTTTTTAAGTGTGGAAGAGCAAAAAGACATGATTCTCCTTTGGACCATACATTTATAGGCACTGAAAAAAAGATTCACTTGTTTCATTAACAAGTACACCATACTAATAGTGTCCTAGTTCAATTCTTTGGCATAAATGCCTCAATAGTTGGAGAAATAAAATTTTCATGATCAAAATAAACTAGTTATTTGCTGACCACATAAAGAAGCTCAGAGAAAAATAAATCTTATCACTATTGAGGGTGAAATGTTCTTCGGGACTTTCTGTATCATCAAAAATGGAAGTGGAGCACATGGAAATCAGCAGCAATAGAAGCCCAGGCAGGAGTCATTCCAGGGAGTTACTAAGGAGCCAACTACCTAAGGAATCGCCCCACTTGGGGCCCTTTTCTCCTCTCAACAAAGTAAATTACCCTGACTCTAAATAAGATGATGCGGAAGCCTGTGAGACAACCTTGTAGTTGTGTACAACAGAGAAAACAACCAATAAGCATAGTACCCAATTCAGAGGCTGACATCCAGTCCTGTACCTCTTGATCATAATCAATACTTTAAGTATTCTGCCTTTGTTTGAAGTGATCTGAGAAATAAGAGCTGGACAAGTGAGGACTCACCCACTTTCCATATGAATAAGTCAATCAAAAAGACTTTGTAAACTCTAAGAAAAACTAGAGGTAAACAATTTTTCCTGCTCCTGATAGCCCAGTTCTTGTGTACTCTTGTCAACTCCCACCTCTTCTTGGTACTATCTACTGGTGGACCTAATTTGGAACTGTATTTCTGTAATCAGTTCCAGGACTAAACAACATTTTCTCCAGCGCCCCTCTAAATTTAATTCAAGACTAGAGGCATGAGCCCAAGACTAAAGTATATTGCCTAGGGCACCTGAGTGGTGCAGTAGGTTAAGTATCCAACTCTTGGGTTCAGCTCAGGTCGGGATCTCAGGGTCATGAGATGGATCCCCACATCAGGCTCCACACTCAGCTCCCCATCTCCCTCTGACCCTCCCACCCATGCTCATACACTCTCTCTCTTTTGTAACAAGGGACCCTAGGTCTTTCATGCATTCCTCAATTTTTTTTCCTTTACTAATTTTTGTCTTGTTCCTTTTTGATGTTAAGTTCCTCTCACAATCCCACTATGCTAGGCATCATGAGGCACAATGGTGAATAAGATGTGGGTTCTGTGCTCAAGAAACTCAAAATCTAGCAGAAGAAACTGATATGCAATCATCTATAAGTTAAAAATTAAAACAACTACATTATAACGGTATGAAAATGTGTGAGAGAAGCCCAAAGGAAATAGCAATTTGCATTGGAGGAGACAGTGACAGAGGTGGCATCTGAAAATTGAATAATCTATCTATAGAAATTAAAATCATATGTAATAATAATAATAATGAGATGAAGTAGAAGGAAGGGCAAACTGGGAAAGGAGGAAGAGGAAAGAGGAGGACGAGGAGGAGGAAGAAAGGAAGCAAACAAAAAGCACATTCAGCTTAAGTAGAAAGAAGTGGCTAGACTACATAATGTGTCAAGAGGTGAGATAGAGGGGAGACCAGATGGATTCCAGCACATGATGAATGTCAAATTTGAAACCAGTGAGCTTGAAATGTTTCAGCACACCAGTGAAAAACTGAAGGTTTATGAAGTGGAGAGTGACAGGATCCCACATTCTATGTTTTAGGAAGAAAATTCTTATGACTGGAGATTGCTTGTATATGTTTTGAGGAGGAAGGGGTGCTAAGAATTATTGCTGCTCAGTTAGGACAATGACAATGTAAGTTGGGAAGTTAATGATTTTTGAGATGTCAAGTGAATAAACTTTCCAGATGAAATTAAAATGTAAATTTAATTATTCTATCAATATACTTTTCTGAAATATGAGTCTAAATGAAGCAGAAATTTTCAAAGATTGTTTACTGATTGTTTCCAGATGTTCTTGGCTTCTATTTCATTTGTCCACATGAACGAAGGAAAGTACTGAACAGGACAAGGAGAAAGCAGCAGTTGCTGACCTAATACATCTGTGCCAACATGACACATATTTCAAAAAAATGACAATTAGCAGGTATCTGGTCAAATTGATCAATATAAAACAAGCAAGCCAGAAAGAGATCAAGCAAACCAAAACTTACCTAAGCTATCCAGACTGACAGTCAATATTGGCTGTTAGGCCACAAAGTGAAGTGAAATTTTGGCAATGTTTATAGACATTCACTGATAGTTAAACCAGGAATTCTTTGGAAAATAATCCTCAACCTGTTGGAAACAATTCAAAACAAACCTTTTTAAAACAAACAATGAAACAGACTGGAACCAATTCTTACATAAAAGACAGCACTACCCACAAATAAGTGTACCTACTCACTATGAAAAAAAAAATCATTCCCTTTTATAGTAAGTTACCAGGTCACTTCCACTGAACTCTGCTAAAGTAAATTGTTGGATAATTTATTTTTTAAACTGCAATGAATTCTTTTTGGTTCAGGCATTTCCATGTGTACATTTTAAGTATGTACGTGCTTGTATCTGAGTATTATATGTATTCATTCTACAGATAGTCTTTCTGCACTTTTAATTTCCTTTTATTCTGCTTAGATAAGTTTTATGTCTTTTTGCAGGTCATTCACATGTAAAATATGAAGCACATGTATCTATCATTCTCTAAATGAGATGGATTTGATTTACACAAAAGACAATTTTTATTTATTTCGGCTTCAAAAGTAGCTTTTCTCTCTTGAAGGAATTTCAAAACATGAATGTTATGTTAATTTGCGTAATCTATGATTTAACAAGTCTCTTGATTAAATACTTTGACAGTCAAAGGCGAATGACAGGGTGTGATTATGCACTCTGAATACGTTTTCCCATAACTACGTATATTTGTGATTTTTTGGCAAGTTGTTTCTATTGATGGAAGAATAAAAGCCATTAACAGATTAAATATAAAGTGATTTCATTTTAACCAAATCCTCTTTATTTTTTTCATGCTTTTCTCTGAGCATTAATGGAAAAGGTCATCCATGGGTGACATGATAGTAGGGATATAAGAGAGACAAAGCAGCATGGTGCCATGTCTTAAGTTGTATAATAGGGAGAAGCTTTAAAAAGATGCTGAAGCCAAAGACAGATAAAAAAAAGAAAAAGAAAAAGGGAGAAAGAAATCTTTCTCTGGTTAGAAAGATGATGACTATCATGGTGCCATCTTCTGGAATTTTCCCAATCTGACATTTTCCACATAAATACCTATAAACCCTGTTTGACAAATAGATCAGCAAATTAGAAGGACTTTTAACCAACTCGATTTTGGGATACAATCTCTATAGTAACAAGCCACAGATGCCTAAAATGGAATCCCCAGCACATCCAATTTGATTAAAAGAATGAATTAAGGGAACCTTTTTGGGGAGAAGAATTAGTTGACTACCTTTTCTTTTTTTTTTTTTTTTTAAGATTTTATTTATTTATTTGACAGAGAGAGACACAGCGAGAGACGGAACATAAGCAGGGGGAGTGGCAGAGGGAGAAGCAGGCTTCCCGCCGAACAGGGAGCCCGATGCGGGTCTCGATCCCAGGACCCTGGGATCATGACCTGAGCCCATGACCTGATCCCAGGAGCCTGGGATCATGACCAGACGCTTAACGACTGAGCCACTCACGCGCCCCAGTTGACTACCTTTCCATGAAGGAAATGTTCCATTAAAAATTCTCACCAGATTTAATAGCTATTCACTATATTTGTGATAATGTAATGTATTTTTCTCACAGCTTTTTGTATTTCAGGGAAAAAATACTACTTTATCAGCTGGGTTTCTCTCCAGTTTTTCTGAAAGTTTCCTTCTAACAGTCACATCTGGCAGTAAAATAGCTCCCCATGCCCAGGTATTGACATTATGCATAATTATTCACACATGGCCAGTGAGCCACCCCATCCCAGACAGCACAGACACGTCCTCAGGGTCAGCTTGCCCATCTGCATCAGACCTCTGGAAGAAACTCTAGAGAATCCGTGCTTCAGAGTCACTGCCCAAATCTACCCTCAGCTCATGAGAAAACTGCTTTCAGACCAAATATGTGAATAAATTAAAACCTGACTTCTCATCCAGCACAATGAAATAGAACTGATTATATTCTCAATTCTTCACCTTGGAGAACACAAGTTCAATTTGTGAGGAGAAAAAAATAAGTTATTTAGTTATTTATGTGCTCCAAAGTGCAAAACAAGTTTAGGTTACACCTTTAAAAGAGGATAAATATTCTTGAGTACACATTTTTTTTAGAATCAAATAGAGAAAAATGCAAGTTATTTATGCTTTCCCATGCCCCTGAAAATAGGTCCCTGGACATGCACCCACTGACCTCAGGGGTAATCTGGTCCCACATTTGAAAGATCCTGAAAATTTACTGGTGTGTTTTTTTCTACCCAGGACCAAGAAAATTCCTAGAAATGTGAGTTCATGGAATTGAATTTGTCTTGTTTCCAATTCTTTCTAACATCTAAAGCTCTTTTGATGTGGTCACATTAAAGACTGAAAAAGAAACAATGAAAACCTTAAGGGAGGCAAACACTGGTCCCTTTCTTCCTCTCCAAATATGTCCATTCACTGTTGTCCATTCTTTTTATGAGATCTCATATATTGAGCATTTATCATCCAAAGCTTGTTCGTATTTGCTGCATTACCATCTGTTAATCTTTCTTTAACAAAAACTATGTTAGCAATATAATCCCACCTCTAAGACATGTTATAAAGGTTTTAAGAGATGTGTTAGTAGTTGGGCGCCTGGGTGGCTCAGATGGTTAAGCGTCTGCCTTCGGCTCAGGTCATGATCCCAGGGTCCTGGGATCGAGTCCCGCATCGGGCTCCCTGCTCCTTGGGAGCCTGCTTCTCCCTCTGCCTCTCTCCATCTCTGTCTCTTACGAATAAATAAATAAAATGTTTAAAAAAAAAAAAAGAGGGGCGCCTGGGTGGCTCAGTCGTTAAGCGTCTGCCTTCGGCTCAGGTCATGATCCCAGGGTCCTGGGATCGAGCCCCACATCGGGCTCCCTGCTCTGCGGGAAGCCTGCTTCTCCCTCTCCCACTCCCCCTGCTTGTGTTCCCTCTCTCGCTGTGTCTCTCTCTGTCAAATAAATAATAAAATCTTAAAAAAAAAAAAAAAAAAAGAGATGTGTTAGTAGCCTGCTCACTGGAAATGGCTCCTAAGGATTAAAAAAAAAAAAAAAATCACAGTTTAGGAACTGTGATGAGTCAGAACATCAGGCTTCTCTCTGCTCAGAAGCAAGCATAAGGATCACCTGGGGACAGGTAAGTTAAATGATAGCCTTTCCCTAGTTGCTGCTTCATTTACTGATCTCGTTTGAATACTTGCCCATTTTCATTTTCCTATTTATTTCCAAATAAGTAACTTATTTTTTTTTCCTCACAAATTGAACTTTCTCCAAGGTGAAGAATTGAGAATATAATCAGTTCTATTTCATTGTGCTGGATGAGAAGTCAGGTTTTAATTTATTCACATATTTGGTCTGAAAGCAGTTTTCTCATGAGCTGAAGGGAACATTTTCCCTGAACACCTCTGAAAGGATTTTAAATAAGGATGCTTTTCTATGAGCCATCTGGCGGCTTCCTGGAAAGCAACAGTACAAGATGTCCCTACTCACAGTGAAAGATTAGATTCCCAGGAGAACCGTTCAAAGCTGGTCATTTACAACAAGATGCTCACTGTGGGCCAAACTTGCTTTTAGGTAGCTCTAGCTGAACTGATACAATACAGGCAATCGGCACTTCAAAGATAATGAGTTCAATTCTCAGACATAAAGAAGTGGTAGAAGTGGTAAAAGAACACTGAAGTCTTATGCAAAGGGAAAGAGGCAAAAGAATTTCCCCCAAAGAAGGTGAGCATTCAGAGGCAGCAGACTGTTCACTCAACAAGCATTTATGGAGCACCTATATGTAGCACCCATCAGTGGGCTCCAGGAATACAGAACAACAAAGGCATAATCTTTGCACCCCAGAAGCCCATGGTCTTATTAAGGAGAGAGCCATAATAGCAAATGTATTACAGTTTAGCTTAAAAGTTACTGAAATAATACAGGAAGTAGACGTAAAAGAAAGACGAAGGTCTGAACTAATCCCACCAAGAAGTAAACCCAACAGAAAAGAGTATAAACATAAAAGATATAAATAATTATTATTTTTTTGAAACTAAATTGAATGTGGGAGGTGTGGAGAGAAAAACATGCGTGTGTGGGAGACTGAGTGGGGCATGCAGGAGGAATACTGAAAAAGAGAAGCCCAGAGGAGAGACAGGTTAAGGAATCATCAGCGTGTCAGTTGGGTTCAAGTCATGGAAAGTGGGAAGAGCCCATTATCCCATAAGAAAAGGGAAAGACAAAGGGCAGACTCTGGACAACACCAAGTTTTAGGAGATAACAGAATAAGAGAATCTGATGAAGGAGACAGAAGTAACAGTTGGTGAGGAAGGGGACAAAAATATAGTGGCTTCTAAGATGCCAAGGGAAAAAAAAAGTTTCAAAACAGGGAGCAGTCAATTGTATCAAATATCTCAGAAAAGTTAAGATGGGGACTGGAAAATATTCCTGGGATTTGAAAACTGAATTTGGCCAAAGCAGTCAACCAAGCCTTGAAAGCAGTGTTGCACACTGGCCATATTGGCGTTTGAGGAGCCATTTAATCTGTCATCCAACAAAACCTTAACGTGAAGAACTTGATAAATCACATTGGCTGAGGAACTGGAATATCTATTCAATGATTAGGCTCAGCTTTTACACAGAAAAATTCATGCCAGCTATAAGAGACAGAGTTTTGTCAACTTGCCCCAAATATTCTGAATCTGATAAGCTTAGATCTACCAGTAGTAAGGCTGTGCAGTCTTGAGATGACCTGTTGGCAGGCATTAATCCTTTGTTTGCTGTATCATGGAGAAGTCTAGGGGTTCCCTGAGGGGAAGGGCTGGGGCCCAGAGCTGGAGGGGATGTAGGAGCTTTTTACCAACAGTATAAAAGTACACTGATATTTTACCAACACGGTCATATCAGTATGTACTGACTGGTTATGAGCCCTAAGATAACTAATAAGCAAAACTGATCACACAGGTAATTTAAACTTGAAGTCGTTAGCTTTTTAATCTCAGAATGGTAAGTGGTAGCACACGCTTTCCATTTATTTGTGTGTAGATATATACATACAGAGTATCTTTTGCATTGTTTCAGAATCTGACATTGTTTCAACTATGGGAGAACTAAAACAGGTGGAAAGCCACAACCTTGTGACCCTAAACTCCATTCAGGGAAATAAATTGTGTATAAAAACAACTAATAATAAATTGTGTATATCTAAAACAACTGGTAATAATTGCTAACATCTAAGAAATAATATGGCACTGAGAAAAGAAAAAGAAAATTTTATATAAATGCTGGTAGAATCAAGCTCAAAGGAATAATCAGGATGGCATAATGTTATTTAAAAAAGGCTTTTAGAGGTGAAGCTAGTACTGAAAATAGGGTATTAATGGAAATACTTTGTCAATATCAATTAAAACTCTTTATTTGTCCTCTGTGCTCCCATTTTGTCACTAAGTAAATAAGAGTGAAATTCTACAGTCTGTTGGTTGAGTAAAGCAAGCCCTTGACTCAACAAACCAGAATCCCATGCCTTTCTCTGTGGATATACTTAGTGGTGGGACTCCAGAAAAGCAATTTTCCTTTTTTTTTTTTTTTTTAAACCTTGACTGCCCTTATATATGAAAGGACTCTGGATTACCTGCTTTCTAATGTCTCCTCCACGTCCAGGAGTCTAATCTTCTAATTCTAAGACTCTAAGACTTCTCTGGCTGAGCAACAAGTCAGCATTAGCACAAAGAATTTGTATGCTTGAGCCACAAAAGAGTAAAGTAAGGTGAAGAATTACCTGCATTTGACAGGAGCGTTTTAAAGAGTTCACACTGCACACTACACCCTACTACTTCATCCAACACAGAACGGACTTCTCTGTCAACAGTTCGCCCCATAACCCCCAGCTCCCCATCATCATCTCCTCACTGTTCACCAATTGTGACATGAGTATTGATACCACGGCAGTTTCTGATGATACTTTATAGCACAACCACTACTATTTTTTAAAGGGCAGTAATTCCATTTTAATTTCCTGAATTCTAAATATTTTACTGAAAACATTTGTTATAATACTGAATTACTGTCTTTTAATGTAAACCACCATTTTAAAACAACATCCAAGCTGTCCCAAGTATGGAAATGTAAGAAAATAATTTTCTGTCTCTTTCTTGATAAGACCTACTTTCTCTAAATTACAAATACAAATGCCAATTGACTCAGAGCATGGTCTGTTAACTTTTGGAAAGTAAAAGAGGAAAATGAGCTAATTCCTATCAGTGAGTTAAACTTGTATTCTTTACAATAATAAATTTTTTTTCTTCTAATAAGTGCTGTGATCGATCACTTTTTGTACATTTTCCTTATTTATTTACCTCATATTTATTTGATAAACGAGAATTTCCTCAGGTTAATACTCATAATCAAAATCCATTATTTTAATCAAAAATAAAGACTATCGAATTCTTTGAAAACCTTTTCTGAATTCCAAATGCTCACTAATTTAGAAAAGGGATCTCTTTAAACTGTGTCCCCACATTACCAAACATCCATAGAGACATTAAAAGATGCTGAGGAAATGATAAGACCAAAAACTTAGCAAACTGGCTAAAGTTGACTGGGATGTCCCCAAAACACACACATTTTTCCACTTGAGCCAAGGATTCACTGTTGTTCTATTTTAGTTGCATAATCTAGCCTTGGTTACTTCTCAGGGTACAATTAGTAAGATTCAGAAGGCTTGGGATACCTGATACCCAGGACTAAAAACTGAGGACAGAAAAATTTTTTAGCAATAGTTCTTATTTTAAGAGCTAATTTTAGTAAACTATGTACCTTCCCCTTTCTTTTTTTTTTTTTTTTAATCTTCCTATTTCTTTATCTCCTTTCAGGAGATACAGGTGATTACATCCTTTATGTAGAAGTGTTTCTGCTTCATGGGCAAGAAAGAAAAGACAAGTTGAAGACACTCAACAAGAGGAAAATCATTCATGGAACAGAGTAGTATCATCTAGAGAAGACAAGGAAATCAAGCTAAAAGCCTCAATCTTGCAGAAAAACAGAAGAAACACACTGAATCACTCAGGGTCAAGAAGGGGCCTTCAGGTTTAGCACTGAAAGACCCATGTGAAGTTCCCCCACATTCAGGGGAGATAGTCCAAGATGGCAGAGGAGTAGGAGACCTTAGTTCCGTCTGGTCCCAGGAATTCAACTAGAGAGCTATCAAATCATTCTGAACACCTGTGAACTCAACCAGAGATCTAAGGAAAGAATACCTGCAAATCTACAAATAGAAAAGTGACCACTTTCTGCAAGGTAGGAGGTGTGGAGAAGTGAATCCAAGGTGATATATGGGAAGATAAGCCACAGTGGGAGGGAGACTCCATAAACCAGCTACCAGAAAGTGATATAGCAGCAGAACACAAAATCAGAACTTTTGGAAGTCTGCTCTGGTGAGGGACGTCCTTGCCTGAAAGGTGCTCAGGTAGTGAAGCAGGGTGGAATCCTAGGTGGGACAGTGTGGTCTCAGGATCCTTGGGGTCACAGGAAGACGTGGGAGTGCCTGAGGGCAGCAGAGCTCCCACGTATCCGAGCGGGGAAGCCGGCTACGAACAGTGAGCCCAGGAGCCAGCTCTCAGCTCAGGGTTGCCATAAACTGCGAACCACAGCATGGTGGGGCAACTGCTCTCCAAGGAGGGGCCCAGCAATCAGCAGAATGGGAGAGACCCCTACCTCCCCCAGGAGGAGCTATGCAGGTACGCGGAGCAGGAGTTTGCAGGGTTTGGAGACCAGAAACCGGGTCGCATGCCTGAGACAGAAATGCTCAGTCACAGACTGGGTGAGCAGAGAGAGTGGATGGAGACCAAGGAGACAGGAGTGATTGACTGCTTTTCCCTGAGGGCTCACTGAGGAGTGGGGCAACGAGCTTTCGGCTCCAGGGCTAAAGATTGGGAAGCCCGCCATTTTCATTCTCATCCTCTAAAGCTGTGAGGAAAGCCTTCAGGGAACAAAAGCCACACAGAGCAATTCAGAGCAGATGACTTAGCCTGTCTCCCTGGCAAGGGCAGGGCAAATATACTTGAGAATCAGCAAAACAGGCCCCTCCCCTAGAAGGTCAGCAAGAACATCCAGCTAAGACCAAGTTTACCAATCATAGAGAACTGCAAAACTCCAGCACTAGGGGAACATAGTATATAGAAATCATGGGGTTTTTTTGTTTGTTTTGTTTTAAGATTTTATTATATAGAAGACAAAATTATGGAGAATAAAGAAACTGAGGAAAAGAGATATAAACAACTACTAGATCATGAGGGGAGGATTCAAGAGATCAGTGATACCATGAAGTGAAACAATATTAGAATAAGGCTGGCAGCAGACCTATCCACAGAGGCCTGGCAGGCCAGAAAGGACTGGCATGATATATTCAGAGTGCTAAATGAGAAAAATATGCAGCCAAGAATACTTTATCCAGCAAGACTGTCATTCAGAATAGGACAGATACAGAGATTCCAGGACAAACAGAAACTAAAAGAATCTGTGATCACTAAACCAGCCCTGTAAGAAATATTAAAAGACCTCCTTTAAGCAAAGAGAGAGCCCAAAAGTAACACAGGCCAGAAAGGAACAGAGACAATATACAGAAACAGTGACTTTACAGGTAATACAAAAGCACTAAATTCATATCTTTCAATAGTTAATCTGAATGAAAATGGGCTAAAGGCTCCAATCAAAGGACACAGGGTATCAGATGGGATTAAAAAGCAAGACCCTCAATATGCTGTCTGCAAGAGACTCATTTTAGACCCAAAGACACTTCCAGATTGAAAGTGAGGGGGTGGACAACAATTTACCATGCTAATGGACATCAAAAGAAAGCTGGGGTAGCAATCCTCATACCAGACAAATTAGATTTTAAACCAAAGACTGTAATAAGAGATGAGGAGGGACACTATATCATACTTAAAGGGTCTATCCAACAAGAAGATCTAACAATTGTAAATATTTATGCTCCTAACTTGGGAGCAGCCAATCATATACACCAATTAACAACAAAACTAAAGAAACACGTTGATAATAACACAGTAATAGTAGGGGACTTTAACACCCCCCTCACTGCAATGGACAGATCATCTAAGCAGAAGATCAACAAGGAAACAAGGGCATTGAATGACACACTGGACCAGATGGACTTCACAGATACAGTCAGACCATTCCATCCTAAAGTAACAGAATACACATTTTTTCTCCTGTGCTCATGGAACATTCTCCAGAAGAAATCACATCCTGGGTCACAAATCAGGTCTCAACTGGTACCAAAAGATTGGGATTATTCCCTGTCTATTTTTAGACCACAATGCTTTGAAACTGGAGCTCAATCACAAGAGGAAATTTGGAAGGAACTCAAATACATGGAGGCTAAAGAGCATCCTACTAAAGAATGAATGGGTCAACCAGGAAATTAAAGAAGAATTTAAAAAATTCGTGGAAGTAAATGAAAATGAAAACACAACTGTTCAAAACCTTTGGGATGCAGCAAAGGTGGTCCTAAGAGGGAAGTATATTGCAATACAGGCCTTTCTCAAGAAACAAGAAAGGTCTCAAATATACACCTAAATAGAAACCAAAAGAACAGTAGAACAGATCAATGAAACTAGGAGCTGGTTCTTTCAAAGAATTAATAAGATTGATAAACCCCTAGCCAGACTTGTCAAAAAGAATGCACAGAAGTCAATTGCCTTTCTATACACTAACAATGAGACAGAAGAAAGAAATTAAGGAACTGATCCCATTTATAATTACACTAAAAACCATAGGATACCTAGGAATAAGCCTAACCAAAGAAGCAAAGGATCTGTACTCAGAAAATTATAGAACATTCATGAAACAAATTGAGGAAGACACAATGAAATGGAAAAACATTTCATGCTCATGGATTGGAAGAACAAATATTGTGAAAATGTCTATGCTACCTAGAGCAATCTATACAGTCAATGCAGTCCCTATCAACTTTCATCAAAGAGCTGGAACAAATAATCCTTAAATTTGTACAGAACCAGAAAAGACCCTGAATAGCCAAAGCAATGTTGACAAAGAAAACCAAGCTGGTGGCATCACAATTCCGGACTTCAAGCTCTATTACAAAGCTGTAATCATCAGTACAGTATGGTTCTGGCACAAAAACAGACATATAGATCAATAGAACAGAACAGAGAACCCAGAAATTGACCCTCAACTCTATGGTTAACTAGTCTTCGACAAAGCAGGAAAGACTATCCAATGGAAAAAAGACAGTCTCTTCAACAATTGGTGTTGGGCAAACTGGACAGCCACATGCAGAAGAATGAAACTGGACCATTTTCTTACACCATACACAAGAATAGACTCAAAATGGATGAATGACCTAAATGTGAGACAGGAAGCCATCAAAATCTTAGAGGAGAACACAGGCAACAACCTCTGTAACCTTGGCCACAGCAACTTCTTGTTAGACACAACTCCAAAGGCAAGGGAAGCCAGGACAAAAATGAACTATTGGGACTTCATCAAGATAAAAAGCTTTTGCACAGCAAAGGAAACAGTCAACAAAACCAAAACATTACTGACAGAATGGGAGAAGATATTTGCAAATGACATATCAGATAAAGGGCTGGTATCCAACATCTATAGAGAACTTATCAAACTCAACACCCAAAGGACAAATAATCCAATGAAGAAATGGGCAGAAGACATGAAGGGACATTTCTCCAAAGACATACAAATGGCCAACAGACACATGAAAAAATGCTCAACATTACTCGGCATCAGGGAAATACAAATCAAAACCACAATGAGATAGCACCTCACACCAGTCAGAATGGCTAAAATTAACAAGTCAAGAAATGACATATATATACATACACATACACACACACACAATGGGATACTACTCAGCCATCAAAAAAAAAAAATGAAATCTTGTCAATTGCCACAACGTGGATGAAAAGCAAAATAAGTCAATTAGAGAAAGTCAAATATCATATGATCTTACTCATATGTGGAATTTAAGAAACAAAACAGAGGATCATAGGGGAAGAGAGGAAAAAAAACAAGACGAAATCGGAGAGGGAGACAAACCATAAGAGACTCTTAATCATAGGAAACAAACTGAGGGTTGCTGGAGGGGTGGGAGGTGGGGAGATGGGGTAACCTGGTCATAGGCATTAAGGAGGGCACGTGATGTAATGAGCATTAGGTATTATATAAGACTCATGAATCACTGACCTCTACCTCTGAAACAAATAATATACGTTAATTAATTGAATTTAAATTTTTTTTAAAAGTATCTCTCAAATTAAAAAAAAGAGAAGTTTCCCACATTCATAGAGTGGACTGAATTTTCCAACTTATATTCAAAGGCTCAGTACTAAACATCCTGCCTTTGATATACTGTTCTCTCCTTGTACTCATTTCCAGTAAATTTAGGCAAAACCAAAAGCATCTTAAACCCTTACTTTCTAACTTTCATGGAGAAAAATCTTAATTTTGGTTTTACAATCTTTCCTATTTAAATCCCTCTGTTTCCTAACACAGAATGCTTATTCCTACCAATGGTATGACAGGAACAGATGAGCATCTGAATTTCTTTTGCAAACTGGCTCTGTACATAAATACTGAACAAATGCTTTTGAAGATAAGGTTATTGGAAAAGGAAAGTTTAAAAAGTAGTAGAATACTAGGATGTATTAACAGTAGTGTGCCTTGCCAGAAGTCAGGAAGCAACTTCTCCCTTCTTGGCAGTGGTCTGACCCTAGTAGAATGCTGTGTCCAGTCTTTGCAGTTTAAAATAAATGTGAAGAAATTTTAGAGGGGCTAGAAGAGAGCAAAAGGAGTAAAATATAATGAGAAAAAAATGCAGAACTGTTATTTGGAGAAAAGATTAAAGACACCACAACTGTTTAATCTGGAAAAGCAAAGCCTTTGGGGAGACTTATAGAAGTGTCATAGTGAATAAAAAATCAACCAAATTATTCTTTATCTTGACCAAGGAAACAATGAGAGAAAATGTGCTAAAATTAGAATGAGGGCAACATTGGTTAAGCATAAAGAAGAAACTCTTGGGGGCGCCCGGGTGGCTCAGATGGTTAAGCATCTGCCTTTGGCTCGGGTCATGATCCCGGGGTCCTGGGATCGAGTCCCGCATCGGGCTCCCTGCTCCTTGGGAGCCTGCTTCTCCCTCTGCCTCTCTCTCTCTCTCTCTGTCTCTCATGAATAAATAAATAAAATCTTAAAAAAAAAAAAAAAAAGAAGAAACCCTTGGCCTTGACACTGAAACTTTGGAGTACACTGCCAAAAAAGAGTTGTGAAATTTCTTGGAAACATCAATAACAACCTGTACTAATTGATGAAGGCATTTCTCTGCTTCGAGAAAAAAAAAATTTTTTTAAATCAGATAACTTCAAGAAGTCCCAGTTCTAGGGCATATGTATAAGAATTTAGCTACCTAAAAAGTAAAGTCAGATAAAAATTCCCTAGCCCAAAGCGTTTGTTTCATAAATAATATTTAGGTCTCTGATACCAAGTTTATTTGATTAGATTTAAGCAGCCTGACATTTGCACTAAATTTTTTATATTAATTTTATAATGTATTTTTGTCTCTGTTTCTTGCACCTGGTCTCTTTTCAGTAACTAGGACCCTTTAGGGCCCTGTGGTTATTGAAAAGAAGATAAGGACATTCTGGTTTATATAAAGAATATGAGACATCCAAGTTGACTTTCTGCTCAAGGCTTCTATTAAAAAGGTAACCAATAAAACCATCTCCCATTTCTATAATTCATGGTTCTTTCTCAGACGAATTTCCTTCACCTCATTAATAACAGCCTACCCTCTGTGTTTTTCTAAGGCCTGAGTGAGCAAAATATGGAGGAGAATAAGAGAAGAAGATAAGACGGAAGCAAGAACAAGATCAGGAAGTATGAAAGAAGAAGCAGCAGCTTGAACTTTATCTTGATGGGGTGGGGGAGACATTAAAGATTTTAAGTAGAAAAGTTACATCATCCAATATTTATTTTATTGAAATCATTCTGAAAGTGTGGAAAGTGGAGTAGAATGAGACTAGATGTGAGCTACGATAATGGCTTACATATGGCACTCAAGATGGAGCATGTCAAGGGATTCCAGAAATATTTAAGGGGCATAGTGATTGACTAGACGAAAGAATTGGTGAATGAGAGCAAAATCAAGGCCACTTCTCAGTTTTCTGATATAAAGAAACTGGGCGGACAGCGATGCTTCTTTTCCCACTCTGCTACTCAAGTCCACACAAGTTCTAAGGGTATGTATGAGATTCCTGGAAGTTATATGAACTCCTCAAATTATTTTTTCTTCTGGATCATAGGTATTCAGTTGCACAAATAGTTGGATTGCCTTTAACACATTTCTGCAGCTCTCTTCTGAGGTATCCTTGTTTAATCCTCAAAACAGTCCCATAAATTATTTCACAAATGAAGTATCAGAGACACCAACCATAGAGTCAATAAGTGAACACACAAGCCTAGAATCCAAATGCCCTGACTTGCTTCACAGCACTTTGGGTTTCTGTAAAATCCTGTTCCCAAAACTCAAGTGATTTTTTTTTCCTCCCTAAAATACATCATTTTCAAGCACAAATCAAAACTCCAACTATTCCAAATCTTACGTGAATAGTAAATCCACTCATTATATGATTTTCAGGTTTAGTTGGCAACTCTAAGCTAAGCTGCTCTGGTGGTTTCTGCATTAGCACTCCCCTGGTGACTGTCTGAAGAGTCATCATGCAGAGTTTTAATTGAATCTGCCTAACACTCTCCTGGAGATTAAAGGTAAGTGTTTCTAAGAGGAAAGGAAAGTAATAGAACAGAGGAGCTTTAAGCTCAGGTTGTAAGATTTGAAGAGAAAGAAGTAGAACAATCATATAGCGCTTACATTTATGGCAATAATGGCACAAACCCTAGCAAAGAAATACTTCATTCAGGGTTTGTTCTCAGGGAAACTTTCTCAGAGATGGACAAGAGATCAAGAGTAGCCATTTACCATTCACCGAATGCCATCTACAGTCATGAAATGAATCTCCAGAAATATTATTATTTAATCTCATGACTTCAGGCAGGTGAGATTGTTTAAGGGAAAGAAAAGAAATCATAATTTTTTTTTTTTTTTGGAGAGAGAGAGAATGAGAAACAGAGAGCATGAGAGGGAGGAGGGTCAGAGGGAAAAGCAGACTCCCTGCCGAGCAGGGAGCCTGATGCGGGACTCGATCCCGGGACTCCAGGATCATGACCTGAGCCGAAGGCAGTCGCTTAACCAACTGAGCCACCCAGGTGCCACAATCATAATTATTTTTAAACTCTGATTCTATTGATCAAGGTGATAGGATGAAATTTTCTTATAAGAGAACCATTCTTTTGTTTACAACACTGTAGTGACATGTTTATTTATGAAAGACAATGTCAAATGGGCATAGAGAAGATGGGAAGAGTTTAAATGAAGAAAAAAGCAAATCTTCAGCAGAAAAAATTAACAAGAAGGTCTTCTATTTTCCCTTGGCAGACAAGGAGGACTGGGATTTTCTTATGTCTTTGAATATTTTTTTCTATTCCATTTACTTTCTTTCCCTTTTGAGGTCCACCAACTATATGTATAATAAATTAAAATTAACATTATATAATGTAAACTATAATGCAAACAATTATTGTTAATTAACATATTATATCCTTTGTATTCCTTAGTAGAATATTTCCTATAATCATTTTTATGTCCTTGTTCTATCCCATCTCTGAGACTGTATGTTTACCATGACAATTTCAGCCATGTGTACTTTCCTTTTTAGTTGCTTTTAAATGTGGCTTTCATCCCTACAATGTACTTTCATGTTTGGGGATATTATACATACAGTAAAATGCACCAATGTTCCACGTACAGTTAGATGAATTTCATGGATTATACTCAGCCATTTAGACATAACTATCATCTAATTGAAGATATAGAACAACTCTACCTGCCCCCGTGAATCCTTTGTACCACATGTTGGGATGCGGAGAGATGATTCTCCTACGAGTCTTAGAATCCCTTTTGTCTAGCTGAGAGGGTTTACCGGGTCTTAAATATTTCTGAGATTTTAACAAAACATCCAACATTCACATCTCTGATTTCTACCCTGAGGCCACTCTTAGTCTGAGAAGCTTTACCAATCTGGACAAACTGGAGATTGATTTTATTTTCCATTCAGGCAAGTTCTGGGCCTTATTTCCTCTAAATTCTGCTTGCAAAATGGATAATCCCCACTTTATTTCCTCTCTGTCTTCCCATACTTAATTATGTCTAGCTAAGAGAAGCCAATTGATACATTCAAAATCTTGCCTGGCAATCCTTTCAGCTAGAATCATAAACTTATTAGGCATATCCCCCATTTTCCAATTTATTTCAATAAAAAATTTTTCCAATATTTTAACTTCCAACAATAAATTCACTTTTTTCACATCTTTGCCATTTTTTCAGTCACTGATTGCTGACCAGTAGCAAAACCAACATTACATATTTTAGGCCTTGTTACAGCAATACCCTACTTCTAGTATCAATTTCTGTATCAGTTATCTCTGTTACATATTAAACAATTCTACTATTTAGTTCTATTTGTGTGTTACACTGTAAACCAGCAATTTGGGCTGAGCTCAGCTCAGTGGTTTTTCTGCTGGTCTTCCCTGATACCATTTATGTGCCTGGACTGACAGGAGCTGGGCATCTCAGATGATCTTACTCATATGATTCACATGTTTGGTGGTTGGTGCTGGTCATCTGCTGCATCTCTGCCTCCATCTCAACCTCATGGAGGCCAAACCAGTCATCAGAAGTCTCACAACGTCACTTTTGCCATACTCCATTAATTAAGGAAAGCAAGTCATAAGACTAACCCAGATTCAAGAGGTAGAAAATAACTCCATCTTTTGATGGGAGGAAGAACAATGTCATTGCAAAAAGGATATTCATAAAGTGACAGAAGGAATTATTGCAGCCAACCTTTGCAAACAATCTGCTACTTCCCACAAATGTTCATATGTTGTATTTTCGTTATCATTCAGTTCAAAAGTATTTTCAAATTTCCCTTTTGACCTCTTTTTTGACTATGCTATCATTAGAATAAATGTTGCTTAATTTACAAATATTTGGGTATTTTCTGGTTATCTCATTTTTTGGATTTCCAATTAAATTTCTCTTTGATAAAGAACGTATACGCTATAATTCTAATTCTTTGAAATTTACAGAGCATTATTTTATGGCCTTGCAAATGGTCTATATTGGTGAACACTCAAGGTACACATGAAAAGAATATATATTCTATACTTATTGGGTCTAATGTTCTATAAACATCAATTAAGTCAAAGTAGTTATAATTTTTAGTGATACCAAAATCTTTACTTACTGATACTTTGTCTACAAGTTCTGTCAATTATTCAGAGTAAGAATGTATTAGGATTCCCCAGAGAAACAGAATCATATATACATATATGACTATGGAGGCTGAGAAGTCCCATGATCTGCATCTGCAAGCTAGACACCCAGGAAAGCTTGTGGTGCCGTTCCAATCTGAGTCCGAAGGCCTTGAGAGCCAGGGGCGCTGATGGCGTAAGTCCCAGTCCAAGTTTAGAAGACCAATGTCTCAGCTCAAGAAGTTAGGCAGAGGGAAAGAGCTGTGACTTTCTCCACCATTTTATTCAGGACCTTGGTGGATTGGATGATACTCACCATATTGAGGAAGACAATCTGCTTTACCCAGTCCACTGGGTAATGCTCATTTCTTCCAGAAACATCTTCACAAACACAGCCAGAAGGGCTTAATCAGATATCTGAGCACTTCAGAATTTTAATTAGGGTATTGTCTTAATCATTCTTTCACCAGGTCTATTTTCTCCTTGGTCTGGGGATGTGTCTCTGTAGTGTGTGCTAAGAAGTCAATATATCTCAATCCACAGGTTCTCTAAGCTGTTACCTGAAAATATCCCACCCTCACTTTGCTCTTCCTCCCAGCATTCTCCCTTAACTAGGAGCTAGAATTCAGATGTAAGAAACTATTTCTCATCACATTTCCCTCTTTCCTTTGGATCTTTGTTGTATTCTCTGGTTGCCCATCCATCTCTCTGCGTCACACCACTTTAATCAAATAATGGTGGCGTTGTCCTTCCTAGACTGTAACATTCATTTAACTGTTTCCTGCTAAAAATCAGAGAAGGTAGGTTGGCACTAAGTACTATCTCTCTCATTTCAGGCCATGTTCCACACTATTTGGCAGGTTTGTGACAAAGTTTGGGGTGTAGGAATTCAGCAACTTCCTTTTCCACCAAAAATGAAGAGGAACCTCACCCCTTCTCCAACCCT
This sequence comes from Mirounga leonina, assembly GCF_011800145.1. Taxonomy (NCBI): domain Eukaryota; kingdom Metazoa; phylum Chordata; class Mammalia; order Carnivora; family Phocidae; genus Mirounga; species Mirounga leonina. Next base: position 33,044 of record NW_023270442.1, on the reverse strand, counting down.
TCCCACATATCGGTTTTGTTTCTTTTTTTTTCTTTTAATTTTTTATTGTTATGTTAATCACCATACATTATATCATTAGTTTTTGATGTAGTGTTCCATGTTTCTTTGACAGTTTCTGAGCAAATGAAATGGAGACGAAATGTCTTTTATCTACAATTTTTAACTAGAAATTCGTTCTCCAAACAGACATATAATATTTAACTTACAACTTAAAGCCAAGGATTTGACACAATTAAGTTACACTTCCAGAATATATATGCTTTTACACTTCTCACCCAGACAATTTAATCTGGGAAACTCTTTGAGGCTAAGGTACTATCTAGCATTACTCTGCATCTTTCTAGAAATTGGGTCTCAATGTTAGCTAAATTACAACTGAGAAATGGGAATCCATTTCCCTCCAGAAATTATTCACAAGAAGAAACAAAGATTAGGTTGTTTTAGAAGCTTCGTGTCTCCAGCATGTCACTGTTGCAATCACCGCTAACACTGCATTCAGAATTCATAAAACCTGTAGGGTCAGTTTCCAATTAGAAGAGTGCAGCTAAAAGTAATCAACTGTTTTGTAATCAGAAGAGTGCAGCTAAAAGTAATCAACTGTTTTGTATCAGACTTTGTAATTCAAAGTCCATATCCAAATTTAAAATTTCATAGAGTTATATCTATCCCATTAAGCATTGTTTTTAAAATAACAATAACCTAATTAATCTGAGTGATTTTTTTTTAAAGATTTTATTTATTCATTTGACAGAGAGAGACACAGTGAGAGAGGGAACACAAGCAGCTGGAGTGGGAGAAGGAGAAGCAGGCTTCCCGCCAAGCAGGGAGCCCGATGCGGGGCTTGATCCCAGGACCCTGGGATCATGACCTGAGCTGAAGGCAGATGCTTAACTGACTGAGCCACCCAGGTGCCCCTGAGTGATTTTTCTACATACACACCCACTAATACATTCCCAAACTGAGAAATGCTTTTCACAGCATTTACTAAATACACACTAACACCTTCCATGTGAGGGGAGGGGGCACCAGGGTGAAAGTAATACAGCTCCAAGTCCATATTTCCAACCTAGCATTAGGTAATTCCTATGTTATCCCCCCAATTGAGCAGGCAAAGGAGAACCCTAAGAGTTTCCAGTCTGTAATGAAGCAGCTGTAAATAAATATTTTTTAGGTATAGATAGAGGGTCATTCTTATTGGACAAAAACAGAAGTCTCTAAAACAATCCAAGAATCCCTTTTCATATTTAGCTTTGGTCAGTAGAGGCCAACATATTAACTCTCAGTGAGTTCACCTCATTTAGAGTAAGGTAGTAATAAAGAAATCATTAAATCTCTATTTCTAAGAAGTCTGTCTATGTGCCTACCACTTTCATTCTACTAGTTACTGCCAGATGGATGGCAGCAAAGAAAACAAAACATATTTCTCAGCAAATATGCAGTTGGGGGCAGGGAAGATAGGTACCAAGAGTCTATATAATGGTTATATAAACATTGATCTCTAAACTTCTGCTCTTTCTAAACTTCGAAAGGTCAAGCATCTTTGTAACTCAAAAGGAAACTATAGGGACAACATAACCCTTAAGAGCATATTATTCTGTATTAACCGGTTACATCCATTCAAGACTAATTTCCACACCAGGACAAATAAACATACATATTAAAGAGAAAATTCCACAGTTCCCACATCAAGAATTTATGGTCCCAAATGGGCCATTCAATTATTGGCTCAAAGAAGGCTCCTTTGAAAAGTCCCTGAAAATTGATTTTAACTACTGACTTCTCGAGCTCTCCACCTCATATCAAATAATATCAGGTCCTTACACACAAGATGTTGCTACGGCTTCTAAGAGAAAAAGATAACAATTTTTCCCAAGCTCACTTTCATCGCATTCTGCCACCTGCTCATGATACCCAGGGAGAAGTAAGAATCTGTCCTCCACTTATCTGGTAACTGCCCAAGTTCTCAGATACTCACAAGCTTCTGCACCAGAGAAGCATCCTGCTTCTGGCTGTTAAAATATGTCACAATGTTGTGTATGTTTTGTGTCAAGCTAAAGACACTTGGCAGCACAGCCTTCAGGAGTCAAGACTATTAAAGATACCTGCAAAGTTACTTTTTCCTTTCTAATTCTTCCCTACTCAAATTCCCAGTTTGAATTGGGCTGTGGACCCTAAGCAGTGGTCAGTCCAGGCTGCAGCTACTACCTTTCTTCTGGGCCATTTGAACCATGTGTCCTTCACCCTCCACCTCCCTAGGAACAACTTTCATTACCTCAGAGAATCATATATCAAATCAGGGTGACAGTGAAATAACTTCATCAAAAGGTGCTCTCAATGAAGGAAAGAAAAGCTCTTCTTTGTTATTGTCTATCAGATCTATCATGACACATTTCCCATCAGCATCTCTGTTCCTGGTTTTGTTTTCAGCAAATCCTATCCTAATACAATTTGTGTCCATTTCTAGCCTAGATATGAAGGAATTGGGTGGGTACATATCATAATATTGGACCAACTCTTCCAGTTAGACATACTTCCCTTTGCTTATATATTTGCCAAATACAAAGAAAAATGTTTCCCCTTTTAGTTGAAATGAGAGAGTCTCAGAATTCTTACTGTATACACACAAACACACACACAGCAACAGAAATAGTCCAACTTGTGCGGGCCTCAACCAGCCTACTATTTCCTACAAACTACGCCATAATCATAAGTTAGGTTTGACATCCAGATCTCAGAGTGTAACCAAGAAAATGAGGTTCAGAGGCTAATGCTCTCATGGGCAAGTAACATGGACTTTTATTCTCAGTGATTCCCAAAAAACACAGCATTGTCTTTGTTTAAGCACAACTGGGATCCTAACACCAAATCGCCCTGAATACTGCCTCATGTATCATCCTGAGAGCTTCTCATGTAATTATTCTTCCAGTGGGAAGCTTGGACAGAGAATGGAGAAGTCCATTACTGGCACAGTGTTAGATAACAAAAGGTAACCTTTTTGCAACTTTAGTTGAGATGGCAGTCGGTATAGGCAAGGAATTAAGATTACTGAAAAAAGAAAGCTCTCTCCCTTGTACTCTTACTGTGTGTGTGTGTTTGTGTGTATACTTGTACATATTTGTCCTAGATCATTCACACTGTTATAACTGAATACCAAAGACTGGGTAGCTTATAAACAACAAAAATTTATTTTAGTTCTGGAAGCTGGGAAGTCCAAGATCAAGGTGCTGACAGATTCAGTTTCTAGTGAGAGCCCACCTCCTATTTCATAGACAGTTGTCTGCTCCCTGTGTCCTTACATAGCAGAAGAGGAGAGGGAGCTCTCTGGGGGTTTCTTTTATAAAGACACTAATTCCATTCATGAGGGCTCCACACTCATGACCTGATCAGCTCCCAAAGGCCCCATTTTCAAATACCATCACACTGGGAATTAGGTTTCAACATATGAATTTGGTTGGGGGTGGGGGGACACAAACATTCAGTCTTTAGCAGTATTTATATAAACATACATTTTTTAATTACACAGGTAAATCATGACTGCAAATTAAAGTACTGAAACTTTTCAGGTAAGATTAAAATTCCCTTTAACTGACACTTAGCCCTAGCCTCTTCCTACCTCTCCCCAAAGATAACTCCAGTTCTTACAGCTTCCATTCTCATCTTCCTGTAACCCCACCACCTCAGTGTTATGAAGAAGCCCAGTCCAACTTACCAGAGGATGGGTGATCGGGTGGAGGAGAACTGAGGAGTCTCAGCCAACATCCAGCACCAACTGCCACACTCTGAGTGAGGACAACTTGGATCCTCCAGCCACACAGAAACCTTCAGATAATTGTAGCTTGAACAATCCCAGGTGAAACCAGGATAAGGCTCTTCCAGGTTACCAACCTACAGAAAATGACAAATAATAGACCCCTGCTTGAAACTGTGAGGTTTCAGGTTTGTTATATAGCAACAGATAACTGAAACATACCCTTTGCCCATTTTTCTACGAGGCTAGTGATTTCTCCTTTTTAGCTTGTTTTAATCTTTTATTCTGAAACCTCCTTCTTAATGAATGATAGGTTTCACAGATATTTTCTTCTAGTCTAGCAGTTGTTGTATCAGTCAATGTTTAGTAAGAAAAACAGAACCAGTAGAAGATATATATTAACAGAGTTATTGCAAGGAACTGGCTTGTGCAATTGTAGGGACTGGCTAGAGAAGCCCCAGATCCATAGAGCAAGTCTCTCCAAACGAACTGAAGCTGTAATCCATGGGGTGGAATTTCCTCTCCTTCAAGGAAATCTCAATTGATAAGTAGAACGAATACACTTTTATTGCCATAGACGTCCTTACCTTATTCAAATCGAAGTTTATTGGCTTATTAAAAGGGCACACAGGAGAGAAGCTTACTAGATACAAACATTCAATGAGTCTTGGGAATCTGACAGTGTGCTTTACAATGGGAAGAAAGAGCATCTATTAATAAAATGAGTTATTTAAATCAGAGATTATTTAAGAGAGCTTCTACTTGACTCACAACAGATAAACTCCAATTTCCCTTGGCAACAACATCATGTTAGGTATTATTATTTTATTTTTGTGTGTATATAAGACACATAAAAAAGTGTATAAAACATAAATGTATAGCTTTACAAAGTGACACACATGTAACCTACACATGGGTCAAAAGTAACCAGAACATTAGCAGAATCCCAGAAGCCTCCATAATGTTCCCTCCCAATTACTATAACCCTCTGCTCCCCAAAATCAGCCACTATATTTTCTTCTAACATTATAATTTTGTCTGCTGCCAAACCTTATATAAATGGAATCTTGAACTGCCCTACTCCTTTTCCCTAATAGTTTATGAGATTAATCCACTATAATTTGTAGCAGTAGGTCATTAATTTTTTCTGCTATAAAGTATTTCTTTGTATGAATATAACTCGATTTATATGCTCATTCGTTGCAGATAGGAATGGGATTTTTTTTCATTTTTTGGCTATTATGAATACTGCTGAGATAAATATTTCTGTAATATCTTTTGGTGAAAATGGGTGTGAGTTTCAGTTGGATTTTTACCTAGGAGTGAAATCCTTAGGTCACTGGGTTTGCTCAGCTTTGGTAGGTAATGACAACCTGTAGGACTACCTACATAATTTTCTGGGCCCAGTGAAATGTGAAAATTCAGAGCCCCTTGTTCAAAAATTATTAAGAATTTCAAGACAAACAATAGAACATTAGAACAAGTGGGGGCCCTTCTAAGTACAGGGCCTTCTGTGGCTGCCTAGGTCACTTACCCATGTAGCTGGTCCTCCCAAACTGTATCCCAAAGTAGTTATACCAATTTATATACCGAAGGGTTTTTTTAATGTCATTTGGATTCATAGAATTTTGAGACTTACAATAGGGCCACATATTTTATGATCACAAGACCTGGCCCCAGAATTTTTTTTTTTTTTTTAAGATTTTGTTTATTTATTTGAGAGAGAGAGAGTGCGCACACAGAGGATGAGGGAGAAGCAGACTCCCCGCTGAGCGGAGAGCCCACCAGGGGGCTTGATCCCAGGACCCTGAGATCAGGACCTGAGCTAAAGGCAGATGCTTAACCAACTGAGCCACCCAGGCGCCCCAACCCCAGAATTCTATCTCAGGAGAAAACTATTTGGGAAAAGGTCTTATTTGATAAAGCTCATAGGGTAAAGAGAGAGCTTCCGAAGGAAAAATCAAGGCAACCAAAATGAATACTGGGTTTTATTCATGGGACAATGTGAGCAATGTATTTCCCTCTAAATGGAATAGGAGAAGTGAGAGGCAGAGAAGGGAAAGAAGAAAGAGTGAGATAAGTTTCGGTGGCGAAAAATGCCCAAAGGCAGATTTTTATGAATAAGAATTTATAATGCTCAATTTTTACTTTTCCAAATTCTAAGTATTTCTCCCCATTTCCCACCAGTAAATTTTCAGGATTGTGTGAGGATAGCTTCTTTGTAAGTATTAATAAGGAGCAGTGTATCATATTTAAATAATGCTTTTCTAAAACAAAATCAGGGGCACCTGGGTGGCTCAGTCAGTTAAGCATCTGCCTTCGGCTCAGGTCATGATTCCAGGGTCCTGGGATAGAGCCCTGCATCAGGCTCCCTGCTCCGCGGCAAGCCTGCTTCTCCCTCTCCTGCTATCCCCACTTGTGCTCGCCCTCTCTGTCTCTGTCAAATAAATAAATAAAAGCTTTTTTAAAAAAAATAAAAAATAATAAAATAAATAAAATAAAAACAAAATCAGACAGCATAGAAACAAAATTCCAGCAGAGACAATAATTTGGAATCCAAGATGCCCACGTGTCCATATATGCCTCTGGGTATTTTTGGAAGAGATCAGACTTTCACAAAGCTTAAAATGTGGGTTTCAGCTGATTTTATTCAAAATCAGGACTCATATGCACTATATATAAGTAGCAGTTACAGATTTCTGTATCAGATGACAGCCATAATACACACTGCTTTGGCTCTCCTCTAAATAAATGTAATTTGAAATCAGAAAACAGAACTTTGCCTTCTTGTCAAAATAAAACAGCAATCATCTTTAACACTCTAAGGTTCCAGTACACCAGTAAGACCCTGGAATGACCTATAGACGTGGCAGCATTTCTTTTCTTTTTCATTTCTTTCATTTTTTTTTTTAAGGGTGGGGAGCAACAGAGGGAGAGAATCTGGGCAATGCAGGGCTCGATGTAGGGCTCAATCTCACAACCCTGAGATCATGATCTGAGCCAAAATCAAGAGTCGGGCGCTTAACCGACTAAGCCACCCACGCACCCCAGATGTGGCAGCATTTCTGTGAAAATGTGGCAAAATCCAGTGGAGAGACTACAGTCACTAGTGGGATAAGATGGTGTCAACAACTAGGATCATTTTCATCAGTAAGGACCAAAGCAGTGATTGACCAAATCTGATGAAAGCAATACAATAATCCGCATGTGCAGACTGAAGGGTGTGGGGGGAAGGAGAGGAAGAGAAGAGAGATTTTTTCAGAGAGTTGGGTTTCTCAATAACAAATTAGAGTAACACCCACTAGAACACAAGTTATACACATTTTAGAGCTTAAGAGGCTTCAAGTTATACTTTTTCTGATGTTATAGGTTGGTTGTTTATACTGCCCAGCTACAGTTTTCCATTTATCTTTGTATCCTTGGCCTTTTGCACAGCACCTGGCACGTATTAGTCACTTAATAATGATTGCTAATGACCTGGACTAATGCATTAAACGAGGTGACAAACTTTCATAAAGAACCACAGAAAACTTTTCCACCAATAAAAGATATTTGAAAAATTTGTCAAAATGAAAAGGTGAGAAAGTAGGAAAGTTACCCAAAAACTAAAATCATAGTTTATAGTCAAGTGTAAAAAAGAAATGTAGGCTCCAGTGACCAGAGAGATGAATTTCAAGCCAATATGAAGATTATCAGAACCACAGGAATATAAAATGTGTCTGTAGGTAGACATTGTATTTTTATGAAAAAACATTGAGAATCAATCAGAGAGAACTAGAAGTATGACCTTGGGCAAATAACTTAATCCATAAAAACCACAAATCTGGATCACCTGCACTGTGAGCTTTTTCTGCCTGTCCCCGGGTCACTGAACACTAGAGAGAGGCCGAGAGCCAGTCAGGCTGTACACATTACAAATTCATGCAGTCTAACTTTAACTGGGCCCTCCGTGTTCAGCAAGCCTCTAACCACAACAAGGTTGCTCCTCTCCGGGCTACTTCAAATTCCTTCTTTACTCACTTTCACCTCTCCCTCTCCCTCCTTTAGGCTTTAACAGATGACTTCCCCTACATCAGTGGGAAATTGAGGTACTGGGACCGTCAAACTCTTGTCTTTTATCAACCCCTGTGCACATCTTAATCCATCTATATCTCTATGTCTATCCTTCCTTCCCAAAATTTTAATGGGAGATGTTTCCCTTCCCCTCTCCAAAGATTACTCCTCCGTGTACATTCTCAGTCACACCCCTTCCTAATTTCTGTGGGCTTTGCATCCCATACTTGTATATATTTTGTAATCAAGAATAATTCAATATTGTCATTTAAATTCTTGATGTTTGCCTATTTCCAAACAAATCTGAGTAGCTCTGACATAAGGAATTTTATAATTTCTCTAAGGCACAACATGAGACACTCATGCCCCTAACCAGAGTGAGCTGGGTGGGCAATATAGAGGAAATACAAAGTAATGAAAGGTAAATGTGGTAAAGAGTGTCATTCTAGAGACAGACTACCTGGGTTCAAATTCATGGCTTCACCACTTACAAAGTGGGTGCCCATTAGCAAATTACTTAAACTTTTTTTTTCCCTACATAACCTTATTTAATTATAACATTAATATGATTATATCATATGGTTGTTTTAATAACTAAGTGAATAAATTCATGAAAAGTAATAAGCCCTAAATAAAGATTAGGTACTGCTGCGCCTATTAGTAGGAGGTTTAAAATCTCAGTAGAACTTTGTTATTCTCTACTCTCATGGCCATCAAGAATAAAGTATATGAGGAAACTCATATTCTCTAGTGGTACATGCAAACCTGATCTCAGGAAATATTCCTAAAATATTCCAAACACTATTTCTTTTGTTCCCCTTATCACTGAGGGCTGCCCAAGACCCAGTCATGATGTTCAATAAACATTTGTGGGTTGGCATAACCTCTCATCTCTCAGCTTCCAAATTTTAAAAATAGGAATAACACCTGAAGTACTTAAATTACAAAATTATTTTAAATATACAATTTTGAATTTGTTTTAAAAAACAAAACAAAAGAAACATGCATAGACCCTTCTTTTGATGATAATATAAATGGGAAATGGAATATTTGGGGTGATAAGAGAAAGCAAAAAGGAAAGAGGTACAAATTTTGCCATTCAACATTACAGAACGTAGAGATAATGTGAGGATACTTCTGAAGAAAATGTTATAACAATACAAATTAAAGGGGACCAAATAATATGATATTCTTGCTTTACAATTAGAAAAGCAAAAAGTGACATACTTTAAGACACTGTAAGAAAAAAAAATCAAGTTCTTGAGGTGGCTTGAATATAAAGTGAGAAAGGAAGAAAAGATCATGGTTGAAAATAAGCCCAAGTTTAAAAGACTTAAGTAAATAATCTCTACTAAAAATCTAGAAAATTTAGAGAACAAGGGCAGGGTGAAAGGTGGAGCAAGGAAGAAAGAGAGAGAGAGAGAGAGAGAGAGAGAGAGGAATGAGTGAATGAACTGGATATAAATGAAATAGCTCCCATTCCTATTCACTAAATTCCATTAGGCGGTGAAATATTTCTAACTCCAGAGCTTTAAGAAGTTTTTTCAAATAGCTTTTTTTATTATTTTTCCCAGCATCTTGTGGTATGTTTTCATTCGTGTATTCTATTTTATTTTACTTATTTTTACTTTTCTATTTTTTTTAAGATTTTATTTATTTAGGGGGGCGGAGCAAGATGGCGGAGGAGTAGGAGACCTGGATTTCGTCTCCTCTCAGGAATTCAGCTGGATAGGGATCAAACCATTCTGAACACCTACAAACTCAACAGGAGATCGAAGAAGAGAAGAGCAACAACTCTCTCATCAGAAAAGCGACCACTTTCTGGAAGGTAGGACGTGCGGAGAAGTGAATCCGAGGCGATATTCGGGAGGATAGACGGCGGGGGAGGGGCCTCCGTCAGCTGCTTCTGGCAAGTGATAGAACCACGGAGCACAAAATCGGAACTTTTAAAAGTCTGCTCCGCTGAGGGACGTCACTCTGGTGGCTAAGCGGGGGGTGGAACCCTCCGGGACAGTGTGGTCTCAGGACCCTGGGGGTCACAGAAAGACCGGGGGTGCCTGAGTGTGGCAGAGCTCCCAGGTATCAGAGCGGGAAGCCGGCTGCAGAGGCGGAGCCCAGGCGCGGGCTCTCAGCTCGGGGTGGCCATAAACCGTGATCCGCGGCACAGTCGGGCCACTGCTCCTTCAGCAGGGACCCAACAAGCGGCAGATCCGGGGAGACTCACCTTCCTCCCCCGGGAGGAGCCGCGCGGGAGTGCACCGCAGGGATCTGCTGGGTTCGGAGACTCCACCCGGGGTCGGGTGCCAGAGATGGAAACGCGCGGTCACAGGCCGGGTGAGCACGGAGTGCAGCCGGAGACCTGGGAGACGGGAGTGACTGACGGCTTTTCTCTGGGGGCTCACTGAGGAGCAGGCCCGAGTTCTCGGCTCCTCCGGGGTGGAGATTAGGAGGCCGCCATTTTCACTCTCCGCCTCCAAAGCTGTACGGAAAGCTCGCAGGGAACAAAAGCCCCGGAGAGCAAACCCGAGCAGATTACTTAGCCCGGAGGGGGCAAGGGCGGGGCAATTCCGCCTCCGGCAGAGACATTTGGAAACCACGGCAACAGGCCCCTCCCCAGAAGATCAGCGAGAACAGCCAGCCAAGACCAAGTTTACCGATCAATGAGAACGGCAGAACTCCAGCGCTAGGGGACTACTGCACATAGAATTCACGGCTTTTTTACCATGATTCTTTAGTCTTTCAAAGTTAATTTTTTTTAACTGTCTTTTTTCTTTTTCTTTTTTTTTCTTTTTGAATTTTTCTTTTTCCCTTTTTCAACCAACATCTTATCAATCCCTTTTTTTAAAAAAACATTTTTATTCTTCATTTTTAGAGTCATATTCTATCCCTTCATAGTAGTTACCCATATTTTTGGCATATATATATGTTGTTCTCTCTTTAAAATTTTGAGATAGTTTCTTCTAACAGATTAAAATATTACCCTAAATCTCTAGTATATGGTTTTTTCTACTCCCCTGCCTGATCACATTCTCTCCCTTTTTTTTTTCTTTTTTTAAATCCTCTTCTTTCTTTTTTCAAACAACTTCTTATCAATTCCTTTTATAAAATTTTTTATAATTTCCATCTTTAGTCATATTCCATCCCTTCATCATATCAACCCTTATTTTTGTACATATATAAGTTTTTCTTTCTTTAAAATTTTGGGAGGCACTTTCTTCTAAAAGACCAAAATACACCCCAAATCTAGTGTGTGGCACTGATCTATATACCAGCCTGATCATATTTGATCACATTCTGGTTTTTTTTGTTGTTCTGTTTTGTTTGTTTTTGTTTGTTTTTATCTTTATCTTTTTCTTTTTCTTTTTTTTCTTTTTCTTTTTTTTTTCTCTTTCCATTTCTTTTTCCACTGCTTCAGGTCTTTTCTGATTTCTTTAGAGTATATTTTCTGGGGACGTTGTTACTCTGCTAGCATTTTGTTCTCTCATTAATCTATTCTCCTCTGCACAAAATGACAAGATGGAAAAAATCACCTCAACAAAAAGAACAAGAGGTAATACCGACTGCCAGGGACCTACTCAATATGGACATTAGTACGATGTCAGATCTAGAGTTCAGAATCATCACTTTAAAGATACTAGCTGGGCTTGAAAAAAATATGGAAGTTATTAGAGAAACCCTTTCGGGAGAAGTAAAAGAACTAAAATCTAACTAAGTAGAAATCAAAAAGGCTATTAATGAGGTGCAATCAAAAATGGGGGTGCTAACTGCTAGGATAAATGAGGCAGAAGAGAGAATCAGTAATATAGAAGACCAAATGATGGAAAATAAAGAAGCTGAGAAAAAGAGAGATAAACAACTACTGGATCACGAGGGCAGAATTCAAGAGATAAACGATACCATAAAACGAAACAATATTAGAATAATTGGGATCCCAGAAGAAGAAGAAAGAGAGAGAGGGGCAGAAGGTATAATGGAGCAAATTATAGCAGAGAACTTCCCTAATTTGGGGATGGAAACAGGCATCAAAATCCAGGAAGCACAGAGAACCCCTCTCAAAATCAATAAAAATAGGTCAACACCCTGACATCTAATAGTAAAACTTACCAGTCTCATAGACAAAGAGAAAATCCTGAAAGCATCTCGGGAGAAGGGATATGTAACCTACAATGGTAGAAACATTAGATTGGCAACAGACCTATCCACAGAGACCTGGCAGGCCAGAAAGGACTGGCAGGATATATTCAGAGCACTAAATGAGAAAAATATGCAGCCAAGAATACTATATCCAGCTAGGCTGTCATTGAAAATTGAAGGAGAGATAAAAAGCTTCCAGGACAAACAAAAACTAAAGGAATTTGCAAACACAAAACCAGCCCTACAGGAAATCTTGAAAGGGGTCCTCTAAGCAAAGAGAGAACCTAAAAGCAACATAGACCAGAAAGGAACACAGACAATATACGGTAACAGTCACCTTACAGGCAATACAATGGCACTAAATTCCTATCTTTCAATAGTTACCCTGAATGTAAATGGGCTAAATGCCCCAATCAAAAGACACAGGCTATCAGACTGGATTAAAAAACAAGACCCATCGATATGCTGTCTGCAAGAGACTCATTTCAGAACCAAAGACACCTCCAGATTGAAAGTGAGGGGGTGGAAAACCATTTACCATGCTAATGGACACCAAAAGAAAGCTGGGGTGGCAATCCTTATATCAGACAAATTAGATTTTAAACCAAAGACTGTAATAAGAGATGAGGAAGGACATTATATCCTACTTAAAGGGTCTATCCAACAAGAAGATCTAACAATTGTAAATATCTATGCCCCTAACATGGGAACAGCCAATTATATAAGGCAATTAATAACAAAAGCAAAGAAACACATCGACAACAATACAATAATAGTGGGGGACTTTAACACCCCCCTCACTGAAATGGACAGATCGTCTAAGCAAAAGATCAACAAGGAAATTAAGACTTTAAATGACACACTGGACCAAATGGACTTCACAGACATATTCAGAAATTCCACCCCAAAGCAATGGAATACACATTCTTCTCTAGTCCCCATGGAACATTCTCCAGAATAGATCACATCCTAGGTCATAAATCAGGTCTCAACCGGTACCAAAAGATTGGGATCATTCCCTGCCTATTTTCAGACCACAATGCTTTGAAACTAGAACTCAATCACAAGAGGAAAGTCGGAAAGAACTCAAATACATGGAGGCTAAAGAGCATTCTACTGAAGAATGAATGGGTTAACCAGGAAATTAAAGAAGAATTAAAAAAATACATGGAAACCAATGAAAATGAAAACACAACTGTTCAAAATCTTTGGGATGCAGCAAAGGCAGTCCTAAGAAGAAAGTATATAGCAATACAGGCCTTTCTCAAGAAACAAGAAAGGTCTCAAGTACACAACCTAACCCTACACCTAAAGGAGCTGGAGAAAGAACAGCAAATAAAGCCTAAACCCAGCAGGAGAAGAGAAATAATAAAGATCAGAGCAGAAAGCAATGAAATAGAAACTAAAAGAACAGTAGAACAGATCAACGAAACTAGGAGCTGGTTCTTTGAAAGAATTAACAAGATTGATAAACCCCTGGCCAGACTTATCAAAAAGAGAAGAGAAAGGACCCAAATCAACAAAATCATGAATGAAAGAGGAGAGATCACAACCAACATCAAAGAAATACAAACAATTATAAGAACATATTATGAGCAACTCTATGCCAGCAAATTAGATAACCTGGAAGAAATGGATGCATTCCTAGAGATGTATCAACTACCAAAACTGAACCAGGAAGAAATAGAAAACCTGAACAGACCTATAACCACTAAGGAAATTGAAGCAGTCATCAAAAATCTCCCAAAAAACAAAAGCCAGGGCCAGATGGCTTCCCAGGGGAATTCTACCAAACATTTCAAGAAGAATTAATACCTATTCTTCTGAAACTGTTCCAAAAAATAGAAATGGAAGGAAAACTTCCAAACTCATTTTATGAGGCCAGCATTACCTTGATCCCAAAACCAGACAAAGACCCCATCAAAAAGGAGAATTACAGACCAATATCCCTGATGAACATGGATGCAAAAATTCTCACCAAAATACTAGCCAATAGGATCCAACAGTACATTAAAAGGATTATTCACCATGACCAAGTGGGATTTATCCCTGGGCTGCAAGGTTGGTTCAACATCCGCAAATCAATCAATGTGATACAATACATTAACAAAAGAAAGAACAAGAATCATATGATCCTCTCAATAGATGCAGAAAAAGCTTTTGACAAAGTACAGCATCCTTTCTTGATCAAAACTCTTCAGAGTATAGGCATAGACAGTACATACCTCAATATCATAAAAGCCATCTATGAAAAACCTACAGCGAATATCATTCTCAATGGGGAAAAACTGAGAGCTTTCCCCCTAAGGTCAGGAATGCAGCAGGGATGTCCACTATCACCACTGCTATTCAACATAGTATTGGAAGTCCTAGCCACAGCAATCAGACAACAAAAAGAAATCAAAGGCATCCAAATTGGCAAAGAAGAAGTCAAACTCTCACTCTTTGCAGATGATAGGATACTTTATGTGGAAAACCCCAAAGACCCCACCCCAAAACTGCTAGAACTCATACAGGAATTCAGTAAAGTGGCAGGATATAAAATCAATGCACAGAAATCAGTGGCATTCCTATACACCAACAACAAGACAGAAGAAAGAGAAATTAAGGAGTCGATCCCATTTACAATTGCACCCAAAACCATAAGATACCTAGGAATAAATCTAACCAAAGAGACAAAGGATCTGTACTCAGAAAATTATAAAATACTCATGAAAGAAATTGAGGAAGACACAAAGAAATGGAAAAACGTTCCATGCTCATGGACTGGAAGAACAAATATTGTGAAGATGTCAATGTTACCTAGAGCAATCGACACATTCAATGCAATCCCCATCAAAATACCATCCACTTTTTTCAAAGAAATGGAACAAATAATCCTAAAATTTGTGTGGAACCAGAAAAGACCCCGCATAGCCAGAGGAATGTTGAAAAAGAAAAGCAAAGCTGGCGGCATCTCAATTCTGGACTTCCAGCTCTATTACAAAGCTGTCATCATCAAGACAGTATGGTACTGGCACAAAAACAGACACATAGATCAATGGAACAGAATAGAGAGCCCAGAAATGGACCCTCAACTCTATGGTCAACTCATCTTTGACAAAGCAGGAAAGAATGTCCAATGGAAAAAAGACAGTCTCTTCAACAAATGGTGTTGGGAAAATTGGATAGCCACATGCAGAAGAATGAAACTGGACCATTTCCTTACACCACACACACAAAATAGACTCCAAATGGATGAAAGACCTCAATGTGAGACAGGAGTCCATCAAAATCCTAAAGGAGAACACAGGCAGCAACCTCTTCGACCTCAGCTGAAGCAACTTCTTCCTAGAAACATCGCCAAAGGCAAGGGAAGCAAGGGCAAAAATGAACTATTGGGACTTCACCAAGATAAAAAGCTTTTGCACGGCAAAGGAAACAGTGAACAAAACCAAAAGACAACCGACAGAATGGGAGAAGATATTTGCAAATGACATATCAGATAAAGGGCTAGTATCCAAAATCTATAAAGAACTTATCCAACTCAACACCCAAAGAACAAAGAATCCAATCAAGAAATGGGCAGAAGACAGGAACAGACATTTCTGCAAAGAAGACATCCAAATGGCCAACAGACACACGAAAAAGTGCTCAATATTGCTCGGCATCAGGGAAATCCAAATCAAAACCTCAATGAGATACCACCTCACACCAGTCAGAAGGGCTAAAATTAACAAGTCAGGAAACGACAGATGTTGGCGAGGATGCGGAGAAAGGGGAACCCTCCTCCACTGTTGGTGGGAATGCAAGCTGGTGCAGCCACTCTGGAAAACAGTATGGACGTTCCTCAAAAAGTTGAAAATAGAGCTACCCTATGATCCAGCAATTGCACTACTGGGTATTTACCCCAAAGATACAAAAGTAGGGATCCGAAAGGGTACGTGCACCCCGATGTTTATAGCAGCAATGTCCACAATAGCCAAACTGTGGAAAGAGCCAAGATGTCCATTGATAGATGAATGGATAAAGAAGATGTGGTACATATATATACAATGGAATATTATGCAGCCATCGAAAGGAATGAGATCTTGCCATTTGCAACAACATGGATGGAACTGGAGGGTATTATGTTGAGCGAAATAAGTCAAACAGAGAAAGACATGTATCATATGATCTCACTGATATGAGGAATTCTTAATCGCAGGAAACAAACTGAGGGTTGCTGGAGTGGGGGGTGTGGTGGGAGGGATGGGGTGGCTGGGTGAGAGACATTGGGGAGGGTATGTGCTATGGTAAGCGCTGTGAATTGTGTAAGACTGTTGAATCTCAGATCTGTACCTCTGAAACAAATAATGCAATATATGTTAAGAAAAAAAAAAGAAGAAGAAGTAGAAGGTAGCAGGAGGGGAAGAATGAAGGGGGGGAAATCGGAGGGGTAGACGAACCATGAGAGACGATGGACTCTGAAAAACAAACTGAGGGTTCTAGAGGGGAGGGGGGTGGGAGGATGGGTTAGCCTGGTGACGGGTATTGAGGAGGGCATATTCTGCATGGAGCACTGGGTGTTATGCACAATGAATCATGGAACACTACATCTAAAACTAATGATGTATGGGGATTAACATAAGAATAAAAAAATAAAAAATAAATAAAAAATTAAAAAAGATTTTATTTATTTATTTGACAGAGATAGAGACACAACAAGAGAGGGAACACAAGCAGGGGGAGAGGGAGAGGGAGAAGCAGGCTTCCCACTGAGCAGGGAGCCCGATGCTGGGCTTGATCCCAGGACCCTGGGACCATGACCTGACCCGAAGGCAGATGCTTAACAACTGAGCCACCCAGGTGCCCCTATTTTTACTTTTCTATGAGAAAATCACTTTTCAAATGTCATGAGAATGGTAAATTTGCAGCTTCAAGTGAAATCCAGTTTAAAACTGATGAGTTATCAGTGATAATATTCATATCATGAACATGCACAGTAGCAATCTGGCAAAGACATGAGTTTGATGCATAAAATTGTCCTCTATTTCTGCAATACATGCTCATTTCAAGGGAAGAAATACTGCTTCTGTAGTAAATTTCCATTTAGAACAACAACAAAAAAATGTTCTTGACTAAAAGTGTTGGCTTTCTATTAAGGTATATTTCCTTCCAACAAACCATTCATTTACCAGTATTTGATGTTAGAAACAGCTTCCTAGTGAAAAATAAAATCGTACCATCATTAGATCTTATCTCTTATTTTAAGTAGGTTTCTGGTGACTATGATACATTCATGGGGTTCAGGTTGGCACCTACCACTAATAATACTATCTTAGTGTGGATACTGAAACACAGATTCATTATTTCTAAGTGTACTTTCTTAAAATATGTCATCATATAAACTTGAAAACCTAATCAGCTTAATAACTAATATTCACAGTTCAGAACTAAACAGGTCCTACTGTCCCCTACCAATCCCTAAACCTTCCTCCTCTTCCTGCTATTTCACAGGGTCTTGATGGTTTCTCCAGCAATGGAAGTGAAGAAAGGTTAACTTTCTGGAAATATGACTGTCTTTTCATTATTCACCTATGCAAGAATATTAGGTGGTTCATCTTTTTCTACAGCTTGAACCCCCAAAACCTTTATACCATGGGCCCGAGATTCCTTCCCAACTTTAGCCCTCACTATTTTCCAATTTGCAGTTCTGCTCTAGTTTGTTTTCTGAATTTACCATGCTCATCACTTTTACATCCTTAACAAAGTGCTCTCTCCAGCACACCCTCCCCTCCTTGCTGTATCGGAAGCCTGCCTGCACTGTAGTTGGAGTCAGCTTGAGACCCCTTTTTTGTGAGCCTTCCCCAGGGTCTCAAACTTATATTGATCTCCTCTTCTTCAGAACCCTTTTAATCCAGGAGCATTGCCACTCACTCATTTGCATTAATGATCTATACCTTTTATGGTTACCAATGTTTTCATGTTTGCTTGTCTTGGGACTCCAGGGAGATTATAAATTCCTTGAAGATGGGGGTATAGTTTATTCTTTTTATTCTGTGTGGTAAATTTCAATACAAAGTAGCACAGGGATTTGCAAAAAAATAAGTCCTTGATAAATACGAAATTTAATTCTCACAAAATTTAATTCTTACTAAACCTTAAGAGTTGGAAGATGAGAACAATCTTTTGAATTTAGACTTTAAGTTTGTTCATGGTGACAACCATGCTATTAAACCTGCTTTGACCCCTACTCAACCTATTCAGTATAATGTAATGAAGACTCATCAAATATTCTGCCTGAATCTACCTGTGCTTCTTCCAATTACAATAAACTAAATTTTCCTCCCATCAAATTTAGCCTCACAAAAAGAAATAGAATTTCTATTCTGTACTTTGGACAGACAGAAGAGCAGCTATATCTTTCATTTATCTTTCTAGGTCTTCATTCATTCACTTAATAACTATTTATTGAAAGCCTATTGTATACAAAGGATAAACTGCTAAGGACCAGAATGCTAGCATTCTATGATTCATTTCTTTATACCTTGAAAACATTCCAATCTTCACAAATCCTTATCAAATGTAAATACACCAGAGAGAAGAAATATTTTGAATCATTATTAGGTAACACCTTCCAGGATCACTCAACCACCTCCAAGGTGCAAGAATGGCACCTGGAGAACCAGGAACAGAGAAGGTACTGAAAGGAGATATGGTAAGTGCTAAGAACAAACCTCATCTGTCATCTGGTCTAGGAAATGACCAAATCCCCCTCTATGGAGGTGGCAGAGATGTGTTCAACTCTCTCCCATTTCCCTATTCATCTTAGGGCCAATTTTCAAGTTTTCCTCACTCTGGGTTATATGTATTTTTGAAGGTCTTTCTACCTGGTACAGATCATGAATGGAAAGGCAATTTCCAAAATGACCCCAATAGTCAAGCACAACCATCATCTGATCAGAAATCAAGTAACTGAGGGGAAAGAAGCTCTTACTTCATTATCCACAGTATCCTACAAAAACAGCACTTAGCCTTGTTTAAACAATGCATTTGGAGACCCCAGGCAAGTATAGTTCTTCTCTCTAAACCAGAAGGACAAAAAAAGATTTTCTTTCGTTTCACAAAGGAAAGGTTAAACTTCCATAAAATGCCAATACAAATTTCAGCATAATGTTATGTTTAATTAGTTGGACTAATATGAATGATAGGGTCAAGGAATGTCTGTGAACTGCTTTTTAGGATTTTCATCCGGATCTCTGAGAACTGAGCCGTGCGGTTTTGCTGCCCTCTTGAGAGAGTCAAGAATCATTACATCTACTAATTGGACACTTTTTGATGCTCTCACTAGATTATGTTTATTGAAACTGATTAGATCAAGTCACAAAATAATAATGATTGCAATACAAATTCTCTTCTTCAGAACACAGATATCTACACATCTCAAATAACTTATAATCTCTACAATATTAAACTTCTAAATTAACCAATACAAGTTACTGGGTCTTCTGTTTGTCCTTTATAGACAACTAACATGGAATAGTCATTTACTCACAAAGTATTCAGAAAGTGTGTTACCTACTTACCGTCCTGGATTCCCAGTATAAAATGCACTGAACAAAACAACCCAAAAAGAGGAATCCTTCAAATCGATTATAAATAAACGTATTCTTCTATTTGCAGTTGAATTTTAAATTTGTGGATATTTTGCTGGAAATATTGCTGTTTCTACAATTTAAATCTTTTTCCCAATTCACAACAATAGAGAAGGAAATCACATATTCAGTAGTTTCAAGTTTATTTATTCAACGAGATTTCTTCAGAACCTTCTCTGCACTCTTTCTGAATTATGCCAAAAGTCAGTTGAGAAACCGATGAATCATGTAATTCTCTTCTGTCTGCCCTATGATCCTCTCTGATTCTTCAAGTGTGTGACCAAATCTATACACAGCATAAATGTCAGTCTCAGGAAACTGGTCTAGATGCATTCATCCTCATTCCTTCTCCACCTGAACGATCTAACATTAATATGTACTAAGAGCTCTCAGCCTGCACAGTTCAAAAGTTCTAAAATTGTAAAGTGAAGGAACTCGGAATCAACCTTCAGATTTTCTGCTGCAGTCACTGCTCCAGATACACGCTGAATTATGGCTGCAAGTAACCATTAGGGGTCACATCAGGTGCATTTCACTGAAGCTGCCCTCTACAGAAGGATGAACAGAGCACCTGGAGGGTTACCTTCAGTGTTTTCTTCCTTCTTCCACCCCATCTGGGTCCCCAGTGCCCCCTCCCTTCAGTATGGTTGTTCAAGTCTCCCAACTAATACCCTCATTCCCCCAGACCTCCTAGTGTCTTGGGCTCCAGGCTATTCTTTTTATAATTCCTACCCCTAGATTGTCTTAACCCTGAGTTAATATTGTCACACTTCAATGAGAGACAGAGGTGGAATGAAGGCTCTGTTTCATCTAGTTTTTCGGGGACCCAGCTTCCTTCCATCTGGTGGCTCCTTCATCCAACAGGGCTTAGAATCCTATCCTAGATCCTCTGCCTCCCTTGGGCCTCCCTCTGCCAAAGAAAGCAGGCATCAAGGATTGTGCATGGGAGGTTGAGAGGCCCAGCTTGTAAGAGGCATACATCATTTCTGCCAAACACTCTCTATGATGGTTAATTTAGTGTATCAACTTGGAAGGTATTTTTTGGATGACATTAATATTTAAATGGGTGAACTCTGAGAGAAACAGTTTGCCCTCCATAAAGTGGGTGGGCCTCATCCAGTCAGCTGAAGGCATGAATAGAACAAAAAGGCCAGCAAGGCCTGAGCAAGAGGGAATCCTCCAGCAGACTGGCTTCAGACTTCATCTGTACCACCGGGTCTCCAGCCTGCCAGACCTCACTGTAGAATTTGGACTCACCATCATCTTCCACAATCCTCCATAATCTTGTAATCTCATTCTTCATAATAAATCTCATTCTCTCTCTGTATGTTCCTCTCAGGACCAATACAATCTCTGCTACTTCTGAGAGATTCCTGAAAATTAAGAGTTATTTTATGTCCGTACCATGCGGGAGTACAGGTCATCTGTATGACTGTCCGAGGTGCCACATCTCCAGACATGTCATGCAGTCACTGCCTCAAATATGAAACTTTAGGAGAACAGTGCTACTAAGTATTCTGAGTGGTCATATGTATGTATACCACCCACGAATGATTAAACTAAATTCTAGGCTTATAGAGATCAAAGACAGGCAGCATAGTGTATAAGTCAGGAGGATCCAACCAGGAAACAGAAACAAATGGCATCCTAAAGGAGCAAGGCATAGATACCTTTATCCACAGAGTCCACAAATTCATCTGAAATTTTGCTATCTGTCTGGAGAGGTTCTATTCTCCTCCTATCCGTTAGCATTCTGAAGAAGAAAGAAAAAAAAAAAAAAAACAGAATGGAAAGCAGTTTGATTCCACCCTTCACATTCCTATCCAAGCAATGGGCACAGAATGGCAGAGCTGCCTAAACAGAGGAAAGGGCAAGAGTGAAGGCAAATATGAAGGTGGGGAGAAAGGGAGCAGGGATTTCAAAAATCTATAAAGTGCCATATTTCTTATATAAGAAGACATTGTATGTCACAAAGAAGCCAACTGGAGAATCAATTGGTCCACCTGGCGATAAAAATACATAAGCACATCCACGAATGAAAGAAAACAAAGAGATTAATTCTTTGCTCGCTTTGGGCTTTGCTGGTGAATCATGTGGGTGACTTCTACTACAAATGTGTATTTACAAATAGACATATGGACATACTTCATTAAATCCACTGCAAAACCCATTCTCACTTAACATTTATATTCACCTTCCCTTTATTTGCCCTTTAGCAAGATGCTTTCCTCCCCCTTCTAATTTTTTGGCACCCCATTAAATTCTGTACCCGAGGTGGGTGCTCACAAGTTTCACCCTAATTCCAACCCTTATCCTCCTTTTTCCCTGGGATCAAGTTTAAGTTCCAGGGGCTTACAGAGTTGTGCCAAGATATCCGGGTAAAGAGAGTGGCTGGAGATGTGGGGTTGTCATCTGTCAACATAAGCATTTTTGAGATGCACCTTGCTTACCCCAGTTCCGGGTGATTCATCACTCAGGTTACTGGCACGTCATTCTTTGGCCTCAACTTCAAGACCCTTCAAACTTGGCCCTTGCTCAATCATTGCCAGGCCTTTTCCAAGGAGCTCAGAAAACAGTCATCTGCTCTCCCATCCACTCTGGGGCCTCAGTTCAATTATTAGCCTTGGCTGAGAGACTTTCGTACTTCTGTCTCACTCTTGGATGCATGGGAAATTGTTCTACACCTCCCTGTGGCACAGAGAGATAGGCAGGAGCCCCGGGAGGTTGACTGACACCATCTTCCTGGATGTATCGCACCATAAATTTTACACTTGATGTGAAATTTCAGAATACGGCTGGTCTTCAGCAGTCCGTCTACTTTCCCAGGTGCCACCTGGGAAGGGAGGCACAGATCCAGTGGTGTGCTGGTAAATGTTTAACAACCGGCTCTGCAGGGTACAGTGGGGGACTGGTTTGTAGCATTTGCCAATTTCCAGAGAGTAAACCTCTTACCCTGGCTGATTTCAAGTTACCAGTGTGTCACCAACAAGCTTGCAAAACTCCTACAAATTTCACAACTGGCTCTCGCAAGCTGGGACAAGGCAGGTCCAGCACACTAGGGCACAGCCCCCTCCATTTGAGAGCCTCCGAGCCTTTGTGAGGTGTCAGTAATCCTCCTAGGGTTGCTGCCAAGGAAGGCAAACAGGCAAGTGTCGGCCTCTCGTTTTCAGTGACAGCCTCACACCTAGTCTCTTTTTTTTTCTTTTTTTTTTTATTCTTATGTTAATCCCCATACATTACATCATTAGTTTTAGATGAAGTGTTCCATGATTCATTGTTTGCTCACACCTAGTCT
This sequence comes from Mirounga leonina, assembly GCF_011800145.1. Lineage (NCBI taxonomy): Eukaryota > Metazoa > Chordata > Mammalia > Carnivora > Phocidae > Mirounga > Mirounga leonina. The sequence continues at coordinate 10,198 of NW_023270442.1, read as the reverse complement.
CTTATTTGCCTTCTTATCTTCTTCCTTCTCTGGATGGAGACTCAGGAGCAGAAAAAACAACACTTTATCTAATCTTCCAAATCCAGTGTTTATTACTGACTACTAGAAATAGAAATAGATTAGCCAAGGATTTATTTACCTCTTCTGAAATCTGATTTATCTGTGTTTCCATTCCCTAAGGCAATGAAGACAGAAGGCATAACTCTTCAAATGGAGGAAACGGTTTAGGAGATACTAAAGGAAAAAAAAAATCAGTTTATATCTCAATATATATATTATTCCAGCACAGAATCAAAATCATCTCTAAAAGATAGATGGAAATAATGATCTCTTAATTAACAATTTATAATTTATTTGCTCAACACAAATTTATTGCAAGCTATTACATCCTCCTTAAGTTGCTGGGTCTGTGCTAGGTAGCAGATATGTAAAAATGAGTAAGGTTGCCTAATCTTGAGAAGTTCATAAATCTTGCTGATATATTCTCTAATGAGAACATTGGTTAAGATATTTATATATACTTATACACACCCCCATATATATTCTTTTAAACCATAATTACATAAACTACATACATACCACATATAAACTGCATATATATACACACACTACATACATATATGTATAGTATAAATAAACTTAGGTATCAAAACTTAAGAAAAAAAAAGAATTTATCCTAAAAATCATCTTTACAGAGGGGCAAAGGAGAGCTTTGTGTTCAGGAAGAGGCTTCTAGAAGATGGCAATGCTCTATTTCTTGATCTAGGCGGTAGTTACATTGAGTTCCCCCGATTAGTAACTGTACATCTATAGTTTCATGTACTTCTTATGTTATTTTGTTATTTTCAAAAACTCCCCTCTACCTAAGTGATTTTGCCAACTGACTGTGTCAAGAATTTTTCTTCTCATACTTCATATTTTCAGTCCTAAATACAACCTTTTTCTAGGTTCCCCAGATAGTTGATAGTTTTAAATATTCCTGACGATGGTTGTATTAGAAACAGTATCTTTGAGTTTCTTCCCTAATAAACATACATATTTAGCCCTGACTTTCTTTTCTAAATAAGGAATGGATATGTTTTATCCTTCTCACCCATAGGATGTTAAGTTAAACTGTGCTGGGATCAGTGTTCATGATAGCCCATGACAGCCCAATCTCAAGCAAAAGGGCACTCTCTGGATGAATATTCCAAAACTTTAGGGTAGGAGAAAGCACCACCACTTTACTCAAGACAGGCAACAATCCTGCTTTTCCACAGGACAAGAACTGGGGCTCGGAACTTAATTCAGACCTGTGAGCAGAGGAAGGTTGGACCAGCAAGAACAGGTAGTGACCCCGAGATTCAGGGCATGGAGCAAGGATATTCCCATAAACTAAAAGGGAAGGAACAAAAGGACAATGTGCAAAAACTTCTTAAGGCCTTAGATCAGAGAGTACTCCTTGATGTTCAAAAGGCTTGATGTTCAAAATCAAATTCCTGACTCAGCTACTTAGTAACTATGTGACCTGAAGCAACTCTGAGCCTGTTCCTTCCTCTGTGTTAAGGGGTGGGCTGGGGGGCGGGGAGAGAGAGAGAGAATAATAACAAATAAGTATTTGGGGGGATTATTATGGGACTATGATAATATATGTTGAGTGCTTGGTAAATGTAAGGGTACATTATTATAGCAATATATTCATTTAAACAAAATTTTACAGTCAAGCCATTTGGATGTTTTCAAGATTTATTTTGCTGGCATTTTACTTGGAAACTCTCTGGAAGCCAGCAAAAAAATTATTATCCAGGGAGAGACACTTTGTACATACCTTTAGGTTGTCTAATGGCTGGTGCTAAAAGAAACAGGCAATTATAATCAATTTACAGATTCCATCTAGAATACATATTATGCAATACCCACTTATGTCAATAAAAATAACTGGGTATAAAATATTATTCTTAAATTGCTTTAAGTGGAACTTCTAACTCATATTTCTAAAATCCACAGAAATACTCAAACCCACATTTGTGGAAGTCATAAGGGAACTTTTATATTCTACTTCTCTGCCTTTGCTCTCGAGTCTCAGGTCTTCCGTGAAGCTATGAAAGCAAACTCTAGTTAAAAGCTCCACATCTTATAATAAGGACAGTAGAGAGGTCACCAAGCAACCAGTTAAGTGTCAGGAACTGGGTCTCAAAAATCTTCTCCTCAGTCCTTGACACGGGCTATCTTCACTCTAATTCTCAACAGTTACTGTATCTATACTCCATGGATTTTGCTACCTAATTTTCCAAAATCATGGTGAGGAGGAAAATGTTAAACTCCAGGCAGTTTGTCCCTGACTCATAAACTCTCACATAGGAACACCGCAGGGGGCAGGTAGAGTGCACTCATTCCATTCCCTCACTCACTACAGCCTTCTCTGCCTCCCTTGCTCCCTTCCACCCACTGAATTAATGCTCCTCCCGTCCACTTTCCAAGTATTATTTCCAGGGATGTCCTCAAATCCCAAATCTTTACACAAGATTTGGAATTTCACGTGATTCCAACGTAGGAAAAGGGCAGGAGTCCCCTGCCATTACTATGACAGATGACGCCCCCCCTTCCCAGTTATTGACTTTGGTAATGAGAAAAGTAACCCCTCCCAATTTAAAAATCCTCTTCATTAATCAGTCAACAAATACTACCTCATTAGGTCACTACATCCTGGACTATTTTACATAATCCCCCTCTTCACCCCTCAGTCCTAAGCCCCTTCTTATTTGACCACCCATTAGAGAGAACTTCCCCAACAACCTGTGTGAAGTAGATTCCGTCCTGACTGGTTCACTACTCTATCACAGCACTGTTCAATTCTTTCTCAATCCTTCTCTCAATATAATTGCTTAGTGCTAATGCTTTTTGTTTGTAATCCCCCAAAATATTTTGAGTTCTACAGGGGCAGGATCTTTGTCCCAGTGCCTGACACACAGTCTGTCAAGGAAGGGGAAGGGTCAGATCTTTTACCCTACTTGCGAGCCAGGAAGGCAGCCTGCCACAGTTTCAATGATGCCGGTTAGAAAACATGAGACTCTGGGTTAGAGATGAAGGACAATTTATTACTTACAGCAAGAGCAGAAGCCAGAATATTGGCATTTTTGCACCAGTTCCCTGAACCCCAAGTCCTACAGGGTGACACCAAAAGGACCAGGTGACACCTGCACACACAGTGGGTTTGGTACGAGAGAGATCCTGAGTTTAAAGGAATCCAAAAATTTTACAACGGCAGTAGGCATGCTGGCCCTTTGCTCCAGAGGGAGACATGATCTCTATCTTCCACAGCCATTCGCTACAGGAACATCCCTGAAAGGATATTCTGGGACAAATGGCAGTCAGTGCCTCTCTTGTAGGACATGCAAAAGCACGATGACCCATGGAAAATGGTCTCCCAGCAAAGAGAGAATCAAAAATTACTGTTGATTGGAAATAACAAGTGTTGGCAAGGATGGGAAGGAAAGGGAACCCTTATGCACTGTTGGTGGGAATGTAACTGGTGCAGACATTATAGAAAACAGTGTGGACGTTGCTCAAAAAATTAAAACTAGAAGTACCATATGATCCAGCAATTCCACTTCTAAGTATTTATCTGAAAAAAATAAAAACACTAATTTGAAAAGATATAGGCATCCCTATGTTCATTGCAGAATTATTTGCAACAGCCAAGATATGGAAACAACCTAAATGTCCATCAATGGATGAGTGGATAAAGACACACATACACACATACACATGCATACACAATGAAATATATATATATACACATATATATATATACTCTCTCTCTCTCTCTCTCTCTCTCTCTATATATATATATATATATACACTCTTCCATTAAAAAGAATTAAATCTTACCATATGCAACATGAATGGGCCATGGACCCTGAGGGTATTAATGCTAAGTGCAAGAAGTTAGAGAAAGACAAATGTTGTATGATTTTACTTACGTGTAGAATCTAGAAAACAAATGAACAAATAAAACAAAACAAAATTCATAGATACAGAGAACAGATTGGTAACTGCAAGAGGAGAGGGGGTTGGGGGGTGAGTAAAATGAGACAAGGGTATCAAAAGGTACAAACTTCCAGTTGTAAAACAAGTAAATTGTGGGGATGTAATATAGCATGATAACTATAGTTGGTAGCATTGTATTGAAAATCTGAAAGTTGCTAAATAAGTAAATCTTAAAAGTTATCATCATAAGAAAAAAAATAATTGTAACTTTGTATTATGACAGATGGCCACTAGACTTATTGTGGTGATCACTTTGCAATGTATACAAATGTCAAATCATTATGTTGTACATCTGAAACTAATACAATGTTGTATGTCAATTATACTTCAATAAAATAATGTTGTTGAATGAATAAATGAACCTGAGCAACAATCCAGCATAGATGGTGGAATAAGTTGAATTAAATTAAATAATAAAATAGGAAAGCTCCTTCTTTTGTTCCTAAAGAGACCTCTTATCCAGTGGTGTGGGGGCCAATGTTTCACAACCATCCGGGGGCTTTGATTTGTAGTATTTTCCAATTTCCTTGACAAAAATATCCCCAACATGACCAACTACAAGCTACTGGTCACTGAATGAAGTTGGTAGGAGATGCACAGCAGGCCATCATTATATAGTGTTTTCACCATACATATACAAAACACACAAATCACCACAATAGGTGATTTTACTAAATAATAGTAAAATGTAGCAAAATAATTAGGAAGCAATGAGTTTTGAGTGTATATTGGTTTTTAAAATTACTTAATTGTAAGTTTATATGGTTCCATTTTTAATAATGTCTGGGCTCAACAACTGGCTCATAAGAATTCTTGAAAACTTTTTTTTTTAAGATTTTATTTATTTGTCAAAGAGAGAACACGCTCACAAGCAGGAGGGGTGGCAGGCAGAGGGAGAAGGCACTGAGCAAGGAGCCTGCTGTGGGACTCAATCCCAGGACCCTGGGATCATGACCTGAGTCAAAGGCAGACACTTAACCAACTGAGCCACCCAGGCACCCCAAGAATTCTTAAAAACTTAACCATCAGCTATTTCCAGTGGCTACAACCCAGCTTCAATGCACCACAGCCCTTACCATTGTTCTTTATTGCCCTCTACCTGTCTTTGAAGTCACTCTTGTTCCTCCAATCCCATTATGTACCTTATTCCCAAGATCACCTATTTCTCTCAAACTTGTCTTCTTACCCTACTCAAAGCTGAGCTCTGCCTCACTTCTTTCCATGACCCGCCCCCCACCAAGCGCTTTTCCTAAAAACCTTCAGGTATGTCCTGCCCACCCCCCCAGCTCTTCTCCACCAAAACATACATGTCCCTGCCCAAGGAAGCACCTCAAGGAGGGATCCAGGCAATTCCAGCCTTCCTCAGTAGTCAAGGCCACAGCAAGGGAGATGGTAATGGATTCCCAAGTGATAGCTTTCAACACTTCTTCTTGTGGAATCATTGTCTCACTTTTTGTTAGGCTCTATTACTTTTGATGCCATATTTTAAGTACTTCATGTATTATAATAGGGATTTGTAAACAAATCTGAGGTGCTAATCTCCCTTCTTCTGTGAAAAAATGCATTAAGATTTCCAAATTTAGAAAGGAACTTTGAGAGCATACTCAAATAGTAGACTGCTCTATACACATGCTTCCATGGGGGAAGCATTCCAAAACCCCAGGGGTATACCTGAAACCACGAATAGCCCTGAAGCCTATACATACTCTGTTTTTTCCTATACATACATACCCACGATAAAGTTTAATTTACAAATTAGGCACAGTAAAAGACTAACCACAATAATAATACGATAGAACAACTATAACAATATACTGTAATATATTGTTATGTGAATGTGGTCTCTCTCAAAATATCTTACTGGACTGTATCCACCCTTCTTATGATGAGGTAAGATGATAAAATGCCTATGTGATGAGATGAAGGGAGGTGAGTGACCCAGGCATTGTGACGTAGTGTTGGGCTACTATTGACTTTCTGATGTTTTGTCAGGAGGAGAATGAATCATCTGCTTCCCAACAGAGGTAGAGCACTGGCACCTGAAACTATACAAAGTAAAACCCTGGATAAGGGGGGACTATTATATATTTATATGCTTCTTATTTTTTGAACTCTGTCCACCAGAGGGCACCAAAAATTTTTATATGTGAAATATACTCAATACAGAAATTAAGAGAAAATCTGTATCCTTACTTGCTGAGAAATTGGAAACTATTAGAGCCCTAGAGAGCAACATTACTTCAAGTTTATGTGGGGGGAAAAAAAACTAGTTTATTTTATTTAAGACAAAAAAAAAGCATGAATGTATGAGTGTTCCCATTTATTTCTAGAAAATTTCAATATTGTATCATCATAAGGCTGAAATTACATTTCTTACTTCAAAGCCTCAATATTAACTTTTATAGTAGTTGAATCTCCAGTTGGTTACTCATTGATCCATTTAACATATATTATTAGAAAACTCCTCATGTTACCACTCCTGAGGCATAAATAAAAGAATACAAAAATGATTGCCTACCTGTATCAGCCAGGATTCTCCATGAAAACAGAACCAATTGTGCATGTGTGTGTGTATGTGTCTTTGTGTGTGTAAAGAGATCTATTGTAAGGAACTGACTCCTGCAATCATGGAGGTTGGCAGGTTGGAAATTCAGGAAGGAGTTGATGCCTTAGGCTAGAGGCAGAATTTCTTCTTCTTTTGGAAACCTCAGCTTTTGGTCTCAGGGCCTTCAACTGACTGACGTGAGGCCCATCCACACTATCAAAGTTCATGCCCTTTGCTTGAAGTCAACTGATTGTAGTTGTTAACCACATTTACAAGTGTCTTCACAGCAACAGCTAGGTTAGAGTTTAATTAAGTAACTGGGGACTATAGCTTAGACAAGTTGACCCATAAAATTAACCATCACATTGCCCTAAAACCTTCCTCTTTTGAGATTATTTCCAAAGAAAAGCTTTTTTTCTAGAAAATCACTAAGCTCCATTGTGAGAAATATACCTATATGCTTTAAGTTGATCGTAATATAGCTTTGGGCAATCAGCTCACCAGGATTCTTTCTAGTTCATATCATGACATATCACAATCCAATGTGAGTAGTGACAAAGGGGAGGGGAGGTTCTGTCTGAACAAGGAGCCTGATGGGGTACTCGATCCCAGGACCCTCGGATCATTACCTGAGCTAAAGGCAGACGCTTAACCGACTGAGCCACCCAGGCGTCCCTGAGACAATTCTTTCTTTTGTGTTTTTATGTAATTAGAACAATTATTGAAAGTTCAGGAGTACAGCCGGTCTCCATTTTGTACACCTCATGCTTAGTTCAGTGTTGGACCCATGAAAAGGGACGAATAAATATTTGTTACTTGATTGGTTTCCATTTCTGGAGCTGGGTGAGAGGGATGTCTCCTGTGAACACATTGATCTTAGTTGGGAATAGGAAATGCTTAAATTCTCCTCCAGCATACTCTCATAAACAAGGATTAGTCAGACTTACTAAGGGATTGAGCACAGTCACTTGAATAAAGTGCTGAAGACATTCTTTTTAATCACATTCACTTTTTTCCCTCAAACTCTCTTATATAGACTTCATGATATCCAAAAAAGGTAGATATGGTCTAATACCCCAGACTGAAATGAGTATGGCAAAGGAAGCATTCTGGACAAGGACTGATTTCCAGGGTCTGTTCTTCTGGGCCCCAGGTGGAGATAACTATTTTCAGGTAGTGTCTTCCCAGTCCAGTCACCCACAGCAATAGGAGGAGCACACTTTAACTCAAGAACTTTGTGACAATGAAGGGATTAATTTAGAGGGAATGGATCTGCATTGTACAATAAAAATGATATTTATTTACTTCATTGCTCAGGGCATCCCATTATATGGACATGTGGCAGAGGAAAATGAATAAATCCTAAGGATCATGAAACACTCTGCCTTCTGAGTTGCTTCCTGTGGCTGACATCAGGAGGAACATGCCCCTACTCAGGTTGGCCCCACTGGTGGCCCCAAAGCATCCTAGTCTGTTGGAGTCAAAGAATATTTATCACATACCTTCTATCATACCTGTCCATGCTTTTGTCTGCTGAGTTAATGAGACCTATTATGTGCAGGTCAAACCTCAGAAGCTATTAACATATGTTATTGGAAACTATCCAGTCTAATCCTCTTTGGTTTTCCCCTAGTTCTCTATGTCTACAATCACTCCATCTCTTAAAAACACACGTGCAGCCTTCAAATATGGACTTCTGGATGACTTCCAAAGGGAAGTTTTCCATGACTCATCCACCATTAATAAATACTCCACCTAGATCAGTTTCCCCCGATGCGTGTTCTCTTAAAACCTTGTATTTCTCCTTCACATACCCCATCCCAAATGCAATTAAATACTTGTACAATTATTTGTTTAAAAAGACACTTATTTCACTTATTTTACTATATAGTTCACTAATAATAAGTATGATTATTATATACTGAATACAAATAATAAATGGCATATAGAGATATTCTAATATTAATTTCCAGTATTGTCCTCAATGCCTTTGGTGAAAATCTTTAGTCAAGGATGATAAAGAGAATCATCACTATTAAGGTTCAATCCAGGCCCTATTTCTCTTGTCTCCTGTTTATCCAATTTCTGCATCCCTTCTGCCGAAAGCCACATACTGTTTGTGGCTCTACAGGAATGATCCAGAGCTCACTTCCTTCAAGCAAAATTGTTATTCTTACTACCTGCTCATGGGCTTGTTCAATGTTCCATTTAATATCTGCTCTTAATAGTTATACTGCAAAAGTGGGTGCTTTCACTGCTCTCCACTCGATCTACAAAATGCCATCTGCTACTTGTCTCTGTTCTGAATCCTGTGTTCCATGGGGAACATCCACACGATATATCTACACTATGTTGAGGTGATGGTGAGGGCTTTATTTTTGTCACATTTGAAGAGGAAGAAAAGCTACCTAATGAGAACAGAGTTGAAGACCCCTCCTGGAAAGTAACAGGGATGCCATGCTTACAGCGCCTGAAATAGCATCAACTTTCCACCTAGAAGTTGCAGCGGAGGAGTATTTAACTCTATCGTGCTCGCTAGCCAGTGGGCAACATTAGCACGTGTTATATTTTTCAGTATCTCTATGGGCAATCTAGCAAATTATCAAAATAATTCTTCCTGAAATGCATATAAAAAATATATCAGTGGCAAATGCAGAATACCAGACATTTCGGAGGAAATTTTTCTTCCATGCTTGTCAATTTGATGTTTCTGCTTTCTCAGATTTTTCAGCCTAGGTATCTCAGCTCTTTTCTCAGGAGAAAAGAAACATTTCATATTTTCATAAATTATCTTTGTAATATTCATGTAATAAAGACTAGAAGTGTTTCATCTCAATATATATAAGAGTTCACAATACTCTTTCATGTGAAGACACTCATACCATCACACTCTGAAGTGAACAGAATCATGGTCCACCCATGACAAATGTGCTTCTCTGCTCAATTATCTCTGGTGTACGGTTTGGCACCTTTTCTAACTTTGATCCATTAATTCAGTTACTACACAACCCCACCTGGGTCAAAACCACAAAGTTCAATTTGACACAGATCAGTTATAGGTTCACTCTGTTTTGTAACAAACGTTAAAATTTTCATCTCAACCAGTCCTCCTACAAATCCATGTTGAGGGTCATAGGTGAAATTAGACAAGATATTTATCACAACTAATTAAAAAACAACTCCAAATGCATGCCATGTCTGGGGTCAAAAGCACTAACTGCTACAGGAAAGATGACATGCCTTAATTGGTTTACAAATCTTATAGGCAGCAGTGATAAATGGAGCCTTTTTATGCCACTTACAATATCATGAATTTTCAGAAGATATACACAGGCTTTTGACTAAATGAGTTTAAATTGTCATTTAAATGGAAGAGGTACAAAGAATTACTCACCTTCAGTTCCCCAAAGATTATACAATGACACAGAAGCAATTCCATTGGTTAACCTTAACAGCAGCAACCTTAACTGCTTAACAGCAGTTTTTACTGGGAACTAATAATAGAAATTATTATACAAAAGTTTGACAATATCTCTGTTTCTTGAGGATATGAATCCCAAACATCCTCAGAGTTATTGAAATGTCTAGAGCTGAAAACCAATTACCTTCCTTCAGTTTTTTTTT
>NW_023270441.1:0-11362 GCF_011800145.1 Mirounga leonina | reverse complement strand
CGTTTTTCCATTTCTTTGTGTCTTCCTCAATTTCTTTCATGAGTATTTTATAGTTTTCTGAGTACAGATCCTTTGCATCTTTGGTTAGATTTATGCCTAGGTAGCTTATGGTTTTGGGTGCAATTGTAAATGGGATTGACTCCTTAATTTCTCTTTCTTCTGTCTTGTTGTTGGTGTATAGGAATGCCACTGACTTCTGTGCATTGATTTTATATCCTGCCACTTGACTGAATTCCTGTATGAGTTGTAGCAGTTTTGGGGTGGAGTCTTTTGGGTTTTCCACATAAAGTATCATATCATCTGCAAAAAGTGACAGTTTGACTTCTTCTTTGCCTATTCAGATGCCTTTTATTTCTTTTTGTTGTCTGACTGCTGTGGCTAGGACTTCCAATACTATGTTGAATAGCAGTGGTGATAGTGGGCATCCCTGCCACATTCCTGACCTTAGGGGGAAAGCTCTCAGTTTTTCCCCATTGAGAGTGATATTCGCTGTAGGTTTTTCATAGATGGCTTTTATGATATTGAGGTATGTACCCTCGATCCCTATACTCTGAAGAGTTTTGATCAAGAAAGGATGCTGTACTTTGTCAAAAGCTTTTTCTGCATCTGTTGAGAGGATCATATGATTCTTGTTCTTTCTTTTGTTAATGTATTGTATCACATTGATTTGTGGATGTTGAACCAACCTTGCAGCCCAGGGATAAATCCCACTTGGTCATGGTGAATAATCCTTTTAATGTACTCTTGGATCCTATTGGCTAGTATTTTGATGAGAATTTTTGCATCCATGTTCATCAGGGATATTGGTCTGTAGTTCTCCTTTTTTTTTTTTTAAAGATTTTATTTATTTATTTGAGAGAGAGAATGAGATGGAGAGAGAGAGAGCATGAGAGGGGGGAGGGTCAGAGGGAGAAGCAGACTCCCTGCTGAGCAGGGAGCCCGATGTGGGACTCGATCCCAGGACTCCAGGATCATGACCTGAGCCGAAGGCAGTCACTTAACCAACTGAGCCACCCAGGCGCCCCTGTAGTTCTCCTTTTTGATGGGGTCTTTGTCTGGTTTGGGGATCAAGGTAATGGTGGCCTCATAAAATGAGTTTGGAAGTTTTCCTTCCATTTCTATTTTTTGGAACAGTTTCAGAAGAATAGGTATTAATTCTTCTTGAAATGTTTGGTAGAATTCCCCTGGGAAGCCATCTGGCCCTGGGCTTTTGTTTGTTGGGAGATTTTTGATGACTGCTTCAATTTCCTTAGTGGTTATAGGTCTGTTGAGGTTTTCTATTTCTTTCTGGTTCAGTTTTGGTAGTTGATACATCTCTAGGAATGCATCCATTTCTTCCAGGTTATCTAATTTGCTGGCATAGAGTTGCTCATAATATGTTCTTATAATTGTTTGTATTTCTTTGGTGTTGGTTGTGATCTGTCCTCTTTCATTCATGATTTTGTTGATTTGGGTCATTTCTCTTTTCTTTTTGATAAGTCTGGCCAGGGGTTTATCAATCTTGTTAATTCTTTCAAAGAACCAGCTCCTAGTTTCGTTGATCTGTTCTACTGTTCTTTTAGTTTCTATTTCATTGATTTCTGCTCTGATCTTTATGATTTCTCTTCTCCTGCTGGGTTTAGGCTTTATTTGCTGTTCTTTCTCCAGCTCCTTTAGGTGTAGGGTTAGGTTGTGTACTTGAGACCTTTCTTGTTTCTTGAGAAAGGCTTGTATTGCTCTATACTTTCCTCTTAGGACTGCCTTTGCTGCATCCCAAAGATTTTGAATAGTTGTGTTTTCATTTTTCATTGGTTTCCATGAATTTTTTTAATTCTTCTTTAATTTCCTGGTTGACCCATTCATTTTTTAGTAGGATGCTCTTTAGCCTCCATGTATTTGAGTTCTTTCTGACCTTCCTCTTGTGATTGAGTTCTAGTTTCAAAGCATTGTGGTCTGAAAATAGGCAGGGAATGATCCCAATCTTTTGGTACCAGTTGAGACCTGATTTATGACCTAGGATGTGATCGATTCTGGAGAATGTTCCATGGGCACTAGAGAAGAATGTGTATTCTGTTGCTTTGGGATGGAATGTTCTGAATATGTCTGTGAAGTCCATTTGGTCCAGTGTGTCATTTAAAGTCTTTATTTCCTTGTTGATCTTTTGCTTAGACGATCTGTCCCTTTCAGTGAGGGGGGTGTTAAAGTCCCCCACTATTATTGTATTGTTGTTGATGTGTTTCTTTGCTTTTGTTATTAATTGTCTTATATAATTGGCTGCTCCCATGTTAGGGGCATAGATATTTACAATTGTTAGATCTTCTTGTTGGATAGACCCTTTAAGTAGGATATAGTGTCCTTCTTCATCTCTTATTACAGTCTTTGGTTTAAAATCTAACTTGTCTGATATAAGGATTGCCACCCCAGCTTTCTTTTGGTGTCCATTAGCATGGTAAATGGTTTTCCACCCCCTCACTTTAAATTGGGGGGTGTCTTTGGTTCTAAAATGAGTCTCTTGCAGACAGCATATCGATGGGTCTTGTTTTTTAATCCAATCTGATAGCCTGTGTCTTTTGATTGGGGCATTTAGCCCATTTACATTCAGGGTAACTATTGAAAGAGATGAATTTAGTGCCATTGTATTGCCTGTAAGGTGACTGTTACTGTATATTGTCTGTGTTCCTTTTTGGTCTATGTTGCTTTCAGGCTCTCTCTTTGCTTAGAGGACCCCTTTCAAGATTTCTTGTAGGGCTGGTTTCGTGTTTGCAAATTCCTTTAGTTTTTGTTTGTCCTGGAAGCTTTTTATCTTTCCTTCTATTTTCAATGACAGCCTAGCTGGATATAGTATTCTTGGCTACATATTTTTCTCATTTAGTGCTCTGAATATATCATGCCAGTCCTTTCTGGCCTGCCAGGTCTCTGTGGATAGGTCTGTTGCCAATCTAATGTTTCTACCATTGTAGGTTACATATCTCTTCTCCCAAGCTGCTTTCAGGATTTTCTCTTTGTCTCTGAGACTCGTAAGTTTTACTATATTAGATGTCGGGGTGTTGACCTATTTTTATTGATTTTGAGAGGGGTTCTCTGTGCTTCCTGGATTTTCATGCCTGTTTCCTTCCCCAAATTAGGGAAGTTCTCTGCTATAATGTGCTCCATTATACCTTCTGCCCCTCTCTCTCTTTCTTCTTCTTCTGGGATCCCAATTATTCTAATGTTGTTTCGTCTTATGGTATCGCTTATCTCTCAAATTCTGCCCTCGTGATCCAGTAGTTGTTTATCTCTCTTTTTCTCAGCTTCTTTACTTTCCATCATTTGGTCTTCTATATCACTGATTCTCTCTTCTGCCTCATTTATCCTAGCAGTTAGTGCCCCCATATTTAATTGCACCTCATTAATAGCCTTTTTGATTTCTACTTGGTTAGATTTTAGTTCTTTTACTTCTCCAGAAAGGGTTTCTCTAATAACTTCCATGCTTTTTTCAAGCCCAGCTAGTATCTTTAAAGTGATGATTCTGAAGTCTAGATCTGACATCGTACTAATGTCCGTATTGAGTAGGTCCCTGGCAGTCGGTACTACCTCTTGTTCTCTTTCTTGAGGTGATTTTTTCCGTCTTGTCATTTTATCCAGAGGATAATAGATTAATGAGAGAACAAAATGCTAACAGGGTAACAACGTTCCCAGGAAATATACTCTAAACAAATCAGAAAAGACCTGAAGCAGTGGGAAAAGAAAGGGAAAGAGAGAAAAAAGAAAAAAAAGAAAAAGATAAAGATAAAGATAAAAACAAACAAAAGCAGAAAAAAACAAACAAAAAAAACCAGAATGTGATCAAATATGATCAGGCTGGTATATAGATCAGTGCCACACACTAGATTTTGGGTGCAGTTGGTCTGTTAGAAGAAAGTGCCTCCCAAAATTTTAAAGAAAGAAAAACTTATATATGTACAAAAATAAGGGTTGATATGATGAAGGGATGGAATATGACTGTAAAGATGGAAATTATAAAAAATTTTATAAAAGGAATTGATAAGAAGTTGTTTGAAAAAAGAAAGAAGAGGATTTAAAAAAAAAGAGAGAAAAAAAAGGGAGAGAATGTGATCAGGCAGGGAAGTAGGAAAAAACCATACAATAGAGATTTAGGGTATATTTTGATCTGTTAGAAGAAACTATCTCAAAATTTTAAAGAGAGAACACTTATATATATATGCCAAAAATACAGGTAACTACTATGAAGGGATAGAATATGACTCTAAAAATAAAAAATAAAAATGAAAAATAAAAATTTTTTTTTTTAAAAAGGGATTGATAAGATGTTGGTTGAAAAAGGGAAAAAGAAAAATTCAAAAAAAAAAAAAAGACAGTTAAAAAAAAAACAACTTTGAAAGACTAAAGAATCATGGTAAAAAAGCCATGAATTCTATGTGCATTATTCCTTCCCCTAGCGCTGGAGTTCTGCCGTTCTCATTGATTGGTAAACTTGGTCTTGGCTGGCTGTTCTTGCTGATCTTCTGGGGGAGGGGCCTGTTGCCGTGGTTTCCAAAAGTCTTTGCCCCACCCTTGCCCGGTCTGGACTAAGTAATCTGCTCGGGTTTGCTCTCCGGAGCTTTTGTTCCCTTCAAGCTTTCTGTACAGTTTTGGAGATGGAGAGTGAAAATGGCGGCCTCCCAGTCTCTGCCTCAGAGGAGCCGAGAACTCGGGGCCCCACTCCTCAGTGAGCCCCCAGAGAAAAGCCGCCAGTCACTCCCGTCTCCCCGGTCTCCGGCTGCACTCCGTGCTCACCCGGCCTGTGACTGCGCGTTTCTGTCTCTGGCACCGAACCCCGTGTGGAGTCTCCAAACCCAGCAGATCCCTGCGGTGCACTCCCACACCTCTCCTCCCAGGGGAAGAAAGTGAGTCTCCCCAGATCTGCCGCTTATTGGGTCCCTGCTGGAGGAGCAGTGGCCCGAACTGTGCCGTGGATCACGGTTTATGGCAACCCTGAGCTGAGAGCCCGCACCTGGGCTCCGTCTCTGCAGCCGGCTTCCCCACTCCGATACCTGGGAGCTCTGCCGTACTCAGGCACCCCCGGTCTTTCTGTGACCCCGAGGGTCCTGAGACCATCCTGTCCCACGAGGGTTCCATCCCCTGCTTAGCCACCGGAGTGACGTCCCTCAGCAGAGCCGACTTCTAAAAGCTCCGATTTTGTGCTCCATGGTTCTATCACTTTCCAGAAGCGGCTGATGGAGGCCCCTCCCCGCCGTCTATCCTCCCAAATATTGCCTCGGATTCACTTCTTCGCACGTCCTACCTTCCAGAAAGTGGTCGCTTTTCTGTTCAGAGAGTTGTTGCTCTTCTTTTCTTCGATCTCCTGTTGAGTTCGTAGGTGTTCAGATTGGTTTGATCCCTATCCAGCTGAATTCCTGAGAGGAGACAAAATCCAGGTTTCCTACTCCTCCGCTATCTTGCTCCGCTTCTCCGAGCATGTGACTCTTGATCTCAGGGTCAGAAGTTCAAGTCCCATGTTGGGTATAGAGCTTACTTAGAAAAAAATAAAGTAACAAAAATATGAAATAAATCATATTAATTTGTTAATACCAAAATAATATAATTTTTCATTAAAAATTTTTTATTTGAGTATAGTGAACATACAATGTTATATTTGCTTCAGGTGTACAACATAGTGATTCAACTTCTCTATACATTATGCCATGCTCACCACAAATGTAACTAGCATCGGTCACCATACAAAGCGATTACAATATCATTGACTATATTCCCTACACTGTGCCATGACATATTCATTACATAACTGGAAGCCTGTCTCTCCTACTCCCCCTCACCCATTTTGCCCATCTTACCCCCCTTCTTTCTGGACACCATCTGTTTGTTCTCTATATTGATAGGTCTGATTCTGCTTTTTTTTTTTTTTTTAAGATTTTATTTATTTATTTGACAGAGAGAGAGAGCACAAGCAGGGGGAACAGCAGAGGGAAAGGGAGAAGCAGGTTCCCCGCTGAGCAAGGAGCCCTACACGGGGCTCGATCCCAGGACCCTGGGATCATGACCTGAGCTTAAGGCAGATGTTTAACTGACTGAACCACTCAGGCACCCCCTGATTCTGCTTTTTGTTTGTTTTTTTATTTGTTTTGTTTTTGAGATTCGACGTATGAGTACAATCATATGGTTTTTCTCAGTCTGACATATTTCACTTAGCATAATACCCTTTAGGTCCATCCATGTTGGCAAAATAGCAAAAAAACAAAACAAAAACAAAACAATGAACAACAAAACTCATCTTTTTTCATGGCTGTGTCATATTCCACAATATACTACATCTTTATTCATTCACTGACTGATGGACACTTGAGATACTTCATATCTTGGCTTTTTTTAAGAGATTTAATTTATTTATTTGACAGAGAGAGACACAGCAAGAGAGGGAGCACAACAAGGGGACTGGGAGAGGGAGAAGCAGACTTCCCAGTGAGCAGGGAGCCCGATGTGGGTCTCGATCCCAGGACCCTGGGATCATGACCTGAGCTGAAGGCAGATGCTTAATGACTGAGCCACCCAGGCACCCCCATATCTTGGCTTTTGTAAATAATACTGCAATACACATAGGAGTGCATATATCTTTTTGAATTAGTGTTTTGTTTTCTTTGGGTAAATACCCAGTAGTGGAATTATTGGGTCATATGGTATTTCTATTTTTAATTTTTCGAGGAAACTCCACATTGTTTTTCACAGCAGCTGTACCAATTTATATTCCAGCAACAGCGCACAAGGGCTCCTTTTTCTCCACATCCTTGCCAACACTTGTTATTTCTTATGTTTTTGATTCTAGCCATTCTGACAAGTGTAAGGTGACATCTCATTGTGATTTTGATTTGCATTTCCCTGAGATTAGTGATGTTGAATATCTTTTCTTATGTCTGTTGGCCATCTGTAATGTCTTCTTCAGAGTCCTCTGCCCATATTAAAATCTGACTGTTTTATAGTCATATTTTTAATTATTTGATTAATGATTCTTTCTCTTACGTGCCTGGAAGGGTCATTGAGCCAAGGACTGTGTCTCCAGTTTGCTCCAGTTCCTAGCATTGTTTCTCCAGATCCTAGCACAATCCTGGCTTTCAGCAGGCTCTTAGTAGTAGCTACTATTAATAATTAATATTATATAATATTTACTGTGCTAGGTATTTTTCCAAATCTTTTATGTTATCAACTTATAATTGTAAATATTTATGGAATGAATGAATGACAATAAATCTGTCTTATCTCATTAGTTTCATCTCTCATCACTTCTGCATTTGTATTTATTTTATAGCCATACTACTTATTACAATTTAAATTAGCTCTATTTGCTTTTGGTTCCATATCTTTGTATGTGCTGTTTCCTTTCTACACATTTTCTATCAGACACACTCATATTTTTTCCCCTACACTCAGCTCAAATGTCACTTCTCATCCCATAAGACTTTTCAGAGTTGTAGGTTAGGTGAACTGTCTCAGTGCTTTCATAATATCTTGTGCATATTTTTCTCATCGTACCAAGTATATAATGTATTATAATTTTATTTACAGACACGACAGATTCAGTCTCTGTCTTCAAGGAATTTATAGGAAACCTTTTTTTTAATAGGAAACTCTTTGATGAGAGGGCTGAAATTTTCATTGTTGGTCTTAGTAGCTGCAAAATAAATGTTAGTAGAATGAATAAAGGTCTAGAATGGTATTATGGTATTCTTTCCAAGTGAAGGTTTAGATCTCTTGGTTTAACGCATCAATTTTCAGACTGTGGAAACATATACAATTACTTCATTTTGGGATTGAGAGAGAAATAGAGTGGGAAATGGTCTTGATGAAAAATTAAAACACCCAATAATGATCATGTTTTATATTTTAAATTGGTGTGGTATCAACAGGACTACCCCATTTGGTTGTATGAGCTGTGCCTTGCCCAAAGACGCTTGGTTGAGAGGGTACACGTAGAGACTGAAAAGCACTCTGTATTTCACTGTGCTCTTCAGGCTTGGACCCCCAGTGCTAGCCTGCAGCTGCCCAGAGGAAGGTGTGCCTCTTTGTAATTGATGCATACAGAGTGGTGCCCTTTTTCAGTCACACAAAAGCACAACATGGACTGGTAGTGGCCCTGGGGATCAAGAGCTTTAATCTCAAATTTTAGCCTTTTTTTGTTTATCAGTTGATAGAAATCTTTAGACCTACATGTAGAGGACTTAACTATTATATAAGAAAGGCTTACAGCTCATTCAGAATTTAATGGATTAATGGATTCAGATAACCCATCATATTCTCTTCGGCAGGTAATTTTTTGGTTTTAAATGCTGCTTGAGATAATTGGTTGTTATTTATTTATTTATTTATTTATTTATTTATTTATTTATTTAAACAGAGAGAGATACAGAGAGAGAGGGAACACAAGCAGGGGGAGGGGAGAGGGAGAAGCAGGCTTCCCGCGGAGCCAGGAGCCTGATGCGGGGCTCGATCCCAGGACCCCGGGATCATGACCTGAGCCGAAGGCAAACACTTAACGACTGAGCCACCCAGGCACCCCGGTTGTTAGTTTTAAATAGAAAATATTTTACTTTTTTTCTACAGAGATTTTAGTTAAATATATATACTTAATTTGATAGTTCACTTATAATGGACTTTGGACAAAATATTTTGCACTTTTTAAAACAATAGTATCTTATATATATTTATTTATCTTTGTAGAGATTAAAGAAGCTGCTCATATCTTGTCAAGTGTTGATAATGGCAAGATTGGTATACCTAACTTGGAACGTGCCCTGGAAAGTTTGAATGTTAATTTGACTGAGGAGGACATCAGTGAAGCCCTTAAATGTTGTGACATCAGTGGTGAGCATTTTTTTGGCTTGAGATTCTTTTCATTTTTCCCTGTTTATGAGAAATAGTCTTAAAGCATATATATGTGGGTAAAATGCTAAGGGTAGTCACACTGGAGACTTAGGCTGATAAAAATTAGAGCCAAATAGTCTTCTAATTTAAATATTTATTGACCATATCTATCTGTTCATACTTATCTGGATATGTATGCTTATTTAGATAATTACCATTCATTTCTTATAAGCATGGGTGGGAAAATACCATTGTGTTAAAACAAAGACATGATACCAGCAGCTTCATTTTGATACGCAGTCTTTCTTCAGAGGGGATCCACCTTCATCTGTCCTTCTATAGTACTTGTCTCATTCTGTTTTTTAACCAAAGGAAATACCCAAAGTTTCACTACATTTTAGAAGAACAGTTATTTAGTTTTGGTCATTGTTTCCAAGTGGGTATATATTTATCTGTGTTTTCCATTTTTAACTTCATGTAATATGTACTTGATCTCCTTTCCTATATATATTCACTCTTAAGTGTCAAATCAAGTGGGAATACTTTTAGAATCTGATGAGTTTCACTGGTTTTAGGTGGCTTTTTATTTGGGGCTTATCTTAACCAGCTTGTTTTTTCTATGGGAATCCCATGAGTCTGGGTTTAGGAGTACCTCCCCATCACAGTTTGGTTATTGCCTTTGCCAGGTACCCTAGATTATTATTGACAGTCAATTTATGTTTTGACCTGGTGTTTCTCATATCATGAGCGCAGTATAAATTTAGACTCTAAACCCGCAAGAGATGCAAGAGATTCTTCAAGAATACAGGAGATTTTTTTTCCCCACTGAGTCTCAGAATTAGGAAGATTTAGGTCTCCTTGTTGTTTACCTGGGCCTGTGAATACAGTATTTTAATCTCCCTTTCACTGGATTGAACTTCTTTAAGCATCCCAGTTGGTTTTTTTTTTTATTAACATATAATGTATTATTTGTTTCAGGGGTACAGGTCTGTGATTCATCAGTCTTACACAATTCACAGCTCTCACCATAGTACCTACCCTCCCTGATGTCCATCATCCAGCCACCTCATCCCTCCCACCACCCTCCACTCCAGCAACCCTCACTTTGTTTCCTGAGACCAAGAGTCTCTTATGGTTTGTCTCCCTCTCCGGTTTTGTCTTGTTTCATTTTTCCCTCCCTTCCCTATGATCCTCTGTCTTGTTTCTCAAATTCCTCGTATCAGTGAGATCATATGATAATTGTCTTTCTCTGATTGACTTATTTCGCTCAGCATAATACCCTCTAGTTCCATCCCCATCATTGCAAATGGCAAGATTTCATTTTTTTGATGGCTGCGTAATATTCCATTGTATATATACACCACATCTTCTTTATCCATTCATCTGTTGATGGACATCTAGGCTCTTTCCATAGTTTGGCTATTGTGGACATTGCTGCTATAAACATTGAGGTGCATGTGACCCTTCGGATCACTACATTTGTATCTTTGGGGTAAATACCCAGTAGTGTAATTGCTGGGTCATAGGGTGGCTCTATTTTCAACTTTTTTTTTTTTAAAGATTTTATTTATTTATTTGACAGAGAGAGGCACAGCGAGAGAGGGAACACAAGCAGGGGGAGGGGGAAAGGGAGAGGCAGGCTTCCCGCTGAGCAGGAAGCCCGATGTGGGGCTCGATCCCAGGACCCTGAGGATCATGACCTGAGCCGAAGGCAGACGCTTAACGACTGAACCACCCAGGTGCCCTATTTTCAACTTTTTGAGGAACCTCCAGACTGTTTTCCAGAGTGGCTACACCAGCTTGCATTCCCACCAACAGTGTAGGAGGGTTCCCCTTTCTCTGCATCCGTTTCTCTGCAACATCTGTCATTTCCTGACTTGTTAATTTTAGCCATTCTGACTGGTGTGAGGTGGTATCTCATTGAGGTTTTGATTTGGATTTCCCTGATGCCAAGAGATGTTGAGCACTTTTTCATTTGTCTGTTGGCCATTTGGATGTCTTCTTTGGAAAAATGTCTGTTCACGTCTTCTGCCCATTTCTTGATTGGATCATTTGTTCTTTGGGTGTTGAGTTTAATAAGTTCTTTATAGATTTTGGATACTAGCCCTTTATCTGATATGTCATTTGCAAATATCTTCTCCCATTCTGTTGGTTGTCTTTTGGTTTTGTTGACTATTTCCTTTGCTGTGCAAAAGCTTTTTATCTTGATGAAGTCCCAATAGTTCATTTTTGCCCTTGTTTCCCTTGCCTTTGGTGATGTTTCTAGGAAGAAGTTGCTGCAGCTGAGGTTGAAGAGGTTGCTGCCTGTGTTCTCCTCAAGGATTTTGTTGGACTCCTGTCTCACATTGAGGTCTTTCAACCATTTTGAGTCTATTTTTGTGTGTGGTGTAAGGAAATGGTCCAGTTTCATTCTTCTGCATGTGGCTGTCCAATTTTCCTAACACCATTTGTTGAAGAGACTGTCTTTTTCCCATTGGATATTTTTTCCTGCTTTGTCGAAGATGAGTTGACCATAGAGTTGAGGGTCCAT
>NW_023270440.1:0-10409 GCF_011800145.1 Mirounga leonina | reverse complement strand
CTGATAGCCTGTGTCTTTTGATTGGGGCATTTAGCCCATTTACATTCAGGGTAACTATTGAAAGATAGGAATTTAATGCCATTGTATTGCCTGTAAGGTGACTGTTACCATATATTGTCTGTGTTCCTTTCTGGTCTACATTGCTTTTAGGCTCTCTCTTTGCTTAGAGGACCCCTTTCAAGATTTCCTGTAGGGCTGGTTTTGTGTTTGCAAATTCCTTTAGTTTTTGTTTGTCCTGGAAGCTTTTTATCTCTCCTTCTATTTTCAATGACAGCCTAGCTGGATATAGTATTCTTGGCTGCATATTTTTCTCATTTAGTGCTCTGAATATATCCTGCCAGTCCTTTCTGGCCTGCCAGGTCTCTGTGGATAGGTCTGTTGCCAGTCTAATGTTTCTACCATTGTATGTTACAGATCTCTTCTGAGGTGCTTTCAGGATTTTCTCTTTGTCTCTGAGACTCATAAGTTTTACTATTAGATATCGGGGTGTTGACCTATTTTTATTGATCTTGAGATGGGTTCTCTGTGCCTCCTGGATTTTGATGCCTGTTTCCTTCCCCAAATTAGGGAAGTTCTCTGCTATAATTTGCTCCAATATACCTTCTGCCCCTCTCTCTTTTTCTTTTTCTTCTGGGATCCCAATTATTCTAATGTTGTTTCATCTTATGGTATCGCTTATCTCTCGAATTCTGCCCTCGTGACCCAGTAGTTGTTTATCTCTGTTTTTCTCAGCTTCTTTATTTTCCATCATTTGGTCTTCTATATCACTGATTCTCTCTTCTGCCTCATTTATCCTAGCAGTTAGAGCCTCCATTTTTGATTGCACCTCATTAATAGCCTTTTTGATTTTGACTTGATTAGATTTTAGTTCTTTTATTTCTCCAGAAAGGGTTTCTCTAATAACTTCCATGTTTTTTTCAAGCTCAGCTAGTATCTTTAAAATCATCATTCTGAACTCTAGTTCTGACATCCTACTAATGTCCGTATTGATTAGGTCCCTGCAGTAGTACTGTCTCTTGTTCTTTTTGTTGAGGTGATTTTTTCCATCTTGTCATTTTGTCCAGAGGAGAATAGATGAATGAGAGAACAAAATGCTAACAGGGTACCAACGTCCCCAGAAAATATACACTAAACAAATCAGAAAAGACCTAAAACCGGGGGAAAAGAAAGGGAAAGAAAGGAAAAAGAAAAAGAAAAAGTTAAAAACAAAACAAAACAAAACAGAATATGATCAAATATGATCAGGCTGGTGCATAGATCAGTGCCACACACTAGATTTTGGGTGTATTTTGGTCTGTTAGAAGAAAGTGCCTCCCGAAATTTTAAAGAAAGAAAAACTTATAAAAATAAGGGTTAATACAATGAGGGGATGGAATATGACTGTAAAGATGAAAATTATAAAAGATTTTATAAAAGGAATTGATAAGAAGTTGGTTGAAAAAAGAAAGAAGAGGATTTTTAAAAAAAAGCGGGGGAGAGAATGTGATCAGGCAGGAGACTAGAACAAAGCCATACACTAGAGATTTAGGGTATATTTTGATCTCTTAGAAGAAACTGTATTCCAAAATTTTAAAGAGAGAACAACTTATATACCAAAAATAAGGGTAACTACTCTGAAGGGATAGAATATGACTCTAAAAATGAAAAATAAAAAATGTTTAAAAAAGGGATTGATAAAATGTTGGATGAAAAAGGGAAAAAAAATTAAAAAAAAAAAGACAGTTAAAAAAAAATTAACTTTGACGGACTAAGGAATCAGGGGAAAAAAAGCCATGAATTACATGTGCAGTATTCCCCTAGCGCTGGAGTTCTGCCATTCTCATTGATCGGTAAACTTGGTCTTGGTTGGCGGTTCTTGCTGATCTTCTGGGGGAGGGGCCTGTTGCCATGGTTCCCAAATGTCTTTGCCAGAGGCGGAATTGCCCCGCCCTTGCCCCCTCCCGGCTAAGTAATCTGCTCGGGTTTGCTCTCAGGAGCTTTTGTTCCCTGCAAGCTTTCCATACAGCTTTGGAGGACGAGAGTGAAAATGGCAGCCTACCAATCTCCGCCCCCGAGGAGCCGAGAACTCAGGGCCCCTGTCCTCAGCGCGCCCCCAGAGAAAAGCAGTCAATCATGCCCATCTCCCCAGTCTCCAGCCGCACTCCGTGCTCACCCGGCCTGTGACTGAGTGTTTCTATCTCTGGTACCCGACCCCCTGTGGATTCTCCAAACCCAGCAGATCCCTGCGGTGCGCTCCTGTTCCGCTCCTCCCAGGGGAGGAAGGGGAGTCTCCCTGGATCTGCCGCTTGTTGGGTCCCTGCTGGAGGAGCAGTGGCCCGACTGTGCCGTGGATCCTGGTTTATGGCAACCCCACGCTGAGAGCCTGCGCCTTGGCTCCGTCTCTGCAGCCGGCTTCCCCGCTCCGATACCTGGGAGCTCTGCCACACTCAGGCACCCCCGGTCTTTCTGTGACCCTGAGGGTCCTGAGACCACACTGTCCCGTGAGGGTTCCACCCCCCGCTTAGCCACCGGAGTGACGTCCCTCAGTGGAGCTGACTTCTAAAAGTTCTGATTTTGTGCTCCACGGCTCTATCACTTGCCAGAAGCGGCCGTCGGAGACCCCCTCGCCCGCCATCTATCCTCCTGAATATTGCCTCGGATTCACTTCTCCGCACATCCTACCTTCCAGAAAGTGGTCAGTTTTCTGATGAGAGAGTTGTTGCTATTCTTTTCTTTGATCTCCTGTTGAGATTGTAGGTGTTCAGAATGGTTTGATCCCTATCCAGCTGAATTCTTGGGACCAGATGAAATCCAGGTCTCCTACTGCTCTAGCATCTTGCTCCACCCTTAACTTGTTAATATTTAATTCAGAACCATTATGATCATATTTATAAGTCAGATAGGTCTATAATTTCATTTTCTTATACTGTTCTTGTCAGATTTTTGTGTCATGGTTATGCTAGTCTCAGAAAAGATCTTGGGGGAGATATCTGTCTATATTCTGAAACAATTTGTTTAATAATTATTATTTCCTTGAATATTTCATAGTCTTATAAAATAGCCTCAGCTTGATGTCTCTATGGAAGAGATATTTCTGACTACTGACTCAATTTCTTATCAATTTCTTTGGTAGGCATCAGTCTATTGAAATATTTCTTGTGTCTTTAGTAAATTATTTTCATTCATATTTTTTCCAGGAAGTTGTCCATTTCATCTACATTCTCAAATTAATGGGATAAAGTTATTCCCAGAAATTTTCAAGATTACTTATATCTCCCCTGAATCTGTACAAATGTTCCATTTTTTGTTCTTAATATTGTTTATTTTTCCCTTCTCTTTTTATTATTTATTTTGTTGGAAATGTGCCATTTTTATGTCTTCTAAAAATGAAAGCATTTTCTCTATTATTTCTATTATACTGAATTTACCTTCTATTTGTTAAATCCTCTCTTATTTTAATTTTTTAAGTTCTAGTTTGAGTTTTCTGCTTTTTTTATAGCTTCTTTTTTTGAGTACCTACAGTTTTTCTTTTTTTTTTTAAAATAAATCATTTGAATGTATAAATTCCCTTCTAAGTACACCTTTCCTGCAAACCACAAGCTTTGATATGGTGTGCGTTTTAGTTACTTAGTTCTAAATATTTCACTATTTACACCATTATTTTCTCCTTAAATCCATGAGTTATTTAGGAGTGTATTTTTAATTTTAACACAAAGAAATTTTAAAAATATTTTTTAAATGTTAGTTTCAAATTGAATAAAATTGTGGTTAGAGAATGTGATCCTTTATGATCTCAACTTTTTATTGTATTTTTAGTCTTTTTGGCTCAACACGTGGTCGATCTTTATAAATGTTTCCAGGGTACATAAAAATAATGTCTATTCTTTATTTGTTGCTGGACAGGATTCTGATTACCTATCAGATCACATTTTTAATTTTATTGTTCTCATTTTTATGTTCTCACTTATTTTGTACCCAATTGATTTGTCTGGGTCTGAAAGAGGTATATAAAACAGCCATTTTGAATGGGTGATGACTATTAGGGAGGGCACTTGTTGTGATGAGCACTGGGTATTATATGTAAGTGATGAATCACTAAATTCTACTCCTGAAACCAATATAACACTATATGTTATCTACCTAGAATTTAAATAAAAAGTTGAAACAAAATTAAAAAATGAAAAATAACATAGCCATTTTGAACAGTTTGATGTGCCTTAACATGGGCTTCTTTGGGTTTATGATTCTTGATTTTCATTTAGCATCTTGTTTCTGCAAATTTCTGTCTTTCTTCAAGTTTGTATGTTATACTGTTTGATATTATCTAAGAGATTCCCCAGGGCCTTGTTCTTTTTAAATGTTTTCCTCTCTGTTCTTCATCTTGGATAATTTCTATTGCTCTCTCTTCAAGTCTATTTACATTTTTTTTTTTTTTGCTGTGTCCATTCAGCCATTAAATTCATCTAGTGATTTTTTAATTTCTGAAATTATACTTTTCAGATCTAGAATTTCCTCCCTTTTTTTGTCCCTATTTATATTCCATGATTTTTTATTTCTCTGCTGAGATTATTATTCATGAAAAGCCTGCTCTTTTACTTTTCACTGAGCATACTTATAATGACTTTAAAATCCTTGTTTGTTAGCTCCAACATCTGGTTTATCTCAGAATAGGACTCAATTGATTTTCTTTTGAGAATATATTCCTTTTTTTTCTTTGTATGTTAGATTTTAAACATGTTGCTTATATTTGAGTGGCATGCAACTTTGGGATCATGTGAAAGTAGGACATATTTATAGCTTCTATCTTGGGCTCCCCTCAGGTTCTGCATTCCTGGAGGAGATGGTATGAGGAAGCTCACGTAGCTCTAGGTAGATATAATCAAACTCATGTCAATTAGATATGCTTATGATGTCACTCTACTGTGTGTGTGTGTGTGTGTGTGTGTAGTTACAACTTTTAAAAACCACTTGTAGGGGCGCCTGGGTGGCTCAGTTGGTTAATCATCTGCCTTCGGCTCAGGTCATGATCCCAGGGTCCTGGGATGAGTCCTGGGCTCCTTGCTCAGCAGGAATCCTGCTTCTCCCTCTGCCTGCTGCTCCCCCTGCTTGTGCTCTTTCTCTCTCTCTCTCTCTCTGACAAATAAATAAATAAATAAAATATTTTAAAAACAAGTCCACAGAAGTGGAATTAAAAAAAAACAAAACATTTGTGTGTCACTCTCATCATTGAAGATTACACAGCACTTTCTAGCCTTTATGTCACAACCACCCTTAAGGTAAACTATGCTTCCCAAATGTCAAAAAGTTGGCCTCAAAACAGCCCAAGAGACTGTCTTTAAAATTATGATGTTCATATACAAAGGCAGATTTGCTGTCAATTTTTGGAAATTCAGCTTATGACACTCAAGTTCTAAATGTCAATTATGCATCAAAGAGGTGAAGCCAAATCATTTTGACTTGCAGAGGATACTGCCAAACACTCCCTTATCTAATTAAATAGAAAGAAAATAATGCACTCATGTCAGTTTGCTGCTTTTGTGATTGATCTAGAGGATTTATTTGTAATACTTCAATATTGGTACATCTAGGTGACAAGTTTTGGCAGAAGACACCATTTCTATGTGAAAAAATTCTATTGTTTTTCCTAGTAATTTCTCCTTTATACTGAAGCTGGTACATTAGACTCACTTATTTTCTTAGAAAAAATAGAGATAATTGTCTAAGTTGGATGATGATTACAGAGAATCCATTATACTAATTCTCTGTACTTTTGTTTATGTTTGAAAATTTCCATATGAACTTGAAAAAAAATTACTTCTTTGTGGTTAAGAAATGGAAGCCCTGTTAAAAATTCCAATGAATTTCTATAGGGAGATTATTTAGTATAATGGTTCGGAACACAGCGTTTTGGGCATAAGTATGAGCTTTGGAGACTGCCAAATTTGGATTCTGACTCTGTGTGACTTTGGGAAAATTAACGTCTCTGTGCCTTGGTCTCCCCTTCTCTTCCTCTTCCCCTTCCCTTTTGCTTTCTTTTCCTCTCCTCTCCTCTCCTCTCCTCGTAAAAGTGCCAAAGAGCCCTCAACTGGTAGTGGGCAAAGCACTGGATATGACATTATGCCTGAGGTCAGCTGTGATTCCAGTTTTATCAGTTTCAATGCGTGAACTTGGCCACTGAGGGCCAGTTTCCCATAGGCATAATGAAAGGCTCAGTTTGAATGATGCCTGAATCTATTCTCTGTAATACAGATGTTGAGTCTGTATGTGGTCAACCAATAGACAACCTTCTTCCCTATCTGGATTCAAAATGGAGCAAAAGAATGAAGAAAACAAAAGAAACAAAAGAATCAGTGGCTATAGAAACAAAACATTGCCTGTAAACTTAATAAATACTAAGTGGAAAGATATGGTTTGGTGTGAGATGTGAGAATCCTTTGGGTTTGCTAATGATTTACCCATCTAGTCACAGGCCATGCTGGATCTCTATTTCTTTGAAGAGGAGCAGAGAACAAGTGCCATTTGGCTGCGTTCTGGCCAAAAAGGGGTGAGCAGAAGTATATGTGGGTCAGCCAGAAAGTCTTCATGACACAGAGGAACACACCCTCTTTCCTTCCTGCTTCTGCTCTCCTACAATGAGCTAATGATGTTTGGGAGTTTTGAAGCTATTTTACACTCTGAGGTTTTTCCTAATATCTTTTGATTATCCTTTTAATAACTTGGGATCTGTGGTATTATCTCTCTTTTCATTTCTGACAGAGTTTTTGCATTTCTCTTTTTTAGATCAATCTTCCTTTTTTTTTTTAACAATTTTATCAATCTTTTCAAAAGACTCAGTTTCTTGATTTGTTGATTTTTCTCCCTTGTTACTTTCTGTTTCATTGATTTCTGCTGTTTTTATGCTTTTGGGGGATTGATTTTGTTCGTGTTTTTAACTTCTTGAGGTGAAATTTTAGATCATTAATTGTAAGACTTTCTTCTTTTCTAATCTGTGCATTGAAGCTATAAATCTTCCTCAGCATTACCATTGGTGCCTCCCATAAATTTAAATATATTGTATTTTCAACATTATTTTGTCAAAATATTTCCTGATCTTTGTGATTTCTTACTCAACACATGGACTATTTAAAATTGTGTTAATTATTTTCCAGATGTTTGTGTGTTTTCTAGATTTTTTTTTATGGTTATTCATTTCTAGTTTAATTTCAGTGTTAGAGAGCATACTGTGTATTTCCTGGTGAGGCTTGCATAGTTTGGAGAATGTCTATTTTGTAGTTCTTGAGTGCAGTGTTCTATAAATGTAATCATATTGATTAATGATGTTGTTCAAATCTTCCATATCCTCACTTATTTTTTTGGACATATTCTGTCATTTACTTAGA
Source organism: Mirounga leonina (assembly GCF_011800145.1). NCBI lineage: Eukaryota > Metazoa > Chordata > Mammalia > Carnivora > Phocidae > Mirounga > Mirounga leonina. Next base: position 3,051 of record NW_023270440.1, on the reverse strand, counting down.
GAAGTATGTTCACATCTGAAATTACGATTGTGAATTTTCTTTTTTTATTCTGGCAATTTTGTCTTATATATTTTGAAGCTATATGTTAAATAAATATATATTTAGAATAGTTAGATATTTGTCATAAATTGCCTCTTTTTATCATTATGAAAAAAAAATTTGTAGCCTTATTACTGCTTCTTGCCTTTAAATCATTTTAGTCATTCCTTTCTTTTGGCTAGTGTTTGCAGAGAACATCTCTTTCCATTCTTTTATGTTCAAACTATGTATATTCTTTTTTTTTTTTTTTAAAGATTTTATTTATTTATTTGACAGAGACACAGCGAGAGAGGGAACACAAGCAGGGGGAGTGGGAGAGGGAGAAGCAGGCTTCCCGCTGAGCAGGGAGCCCGATGCAGGGCTTGATCCCAGGACCCTGGGATCATGACCTGAGCCGAAGGTACACGCTCAACGACTGAGCCACCCAGGCGCCCCAAACTATATATATTCTTATATCTAAAATATGTCTCCTATAAACAGGACATCGTTGGGACTTTTAGATTTTTATTCAGTATGACAATATTGCCATTAAATTGGACTATTTCATAGATTGACTTTTAATGTAATTACCAATATATTTGGGTTTATGTCTATCACCTTGCTTTTTAATTTTTTTCCATCTCTTCTTTGTTCCTCTTTTCCTGCCTTATGTTCTACTTTATTTCCTTTGTTAACATTTTCATTATATTATTGTATTATTTCATTATCAACTTCTGAGGTTATAACTTATATCCATAATACATTATAATTTAAATTAGCTCTTTATTGCTTCATAAACAACACAAAAACTTTGCAACAGTGTAACTCCATTTACCCTTTTCTTTACCTTTGTCCTATGGTGGTCATATATTGTGTTTATACTTTTGAGTCTACTGGCTGAAAATTTTGTCAACTTCCGTTTGTCTGAAAATATCTGATTTCTCATTTATTTTTGAAGGATTTTCCAGCTAACTTGAATTCTAAGTTGGCAATATTTTAGCTCTTTTTAAAAAAATAATTAATTAATTAATTAATTAATTAATTTTATTCTTATGTTAATCCCCATACATTACATCATTATTTTTAGATGTAATATTCCATGATTCATTGTTTGTGCATAACACCCAGTGCTCCATACAGAATGTGCCCTCCTCAATACCCATCACCAGGCTAACCCATCCTCCCACCCCCCTCTCCTCTAGAACCCTCAGTTTGTTTTTCAGAGTCCATTGTCTCTCATGGTTCGTCTACCCCTCCGATTTCCCCCCCCTTCATTCTTCCCCTCCTGCTACCTTCTTCTTCTTCTTTTTTTTTTTTCTTAACATATATTGCATTATTTGTTTCAGAGGTACAGATTTGAGATTCAACAGTCTTGCACAATTCACAGCGCTTACCAGAGCACATACCCTCCCCAGTGTCTATCACCCAGTTAGCCCATCCCTCCCACCCCACACCCCACTCCAGCAACCCTCAGTTTGTTTCCTGAGATTAAGAATTCCTCAGATCAGTGAGATCATATGATACATGTCTTTCTCTGATTGACTTATTTCGCTCAGCATAACACTCTCCAGTTCCATCCACGTTGTTGCAAATGGCAAGATCTCATTCCTTTTGATGGCTGCATATTATATTCCATTGTACATATATATACCACATCTTCTTTATCCATTCATGTGTCGATGGACATCTTGGCTCTTTCCACAGTTTGGCTATTGTGGACATTGCTGCTATAAACATCGGGGTGCATGTGCCCCTTTGGATCCCTACATTTGTATCTTTGGGGTAAATACCCAGTAGTGCAATTGCTGGATCATATGGTAGCTCTATTTTCAACTTTTTGAGGAACCTCCATACTGTTTTCCAGAGTGGCTGCACCAGCTTGCATTCCCACCAAAAGTGTAGGGGGGGTTCCCCTTTCTCTGCATCCCTGCCAACATCTGTCATTTCCTGACTTGTTAATTTTAGCCATTCTGACTGGTATGAGGTGCTATCTCATTGAGGTTTTGATTTGGGTTTCCCTGATGCCGAGCGATGCCGAGCACTTTTTAATGTGTCTGTTGGCCATTTGGATGTCTTCTTTGGAAAAATGTCTGTTCATGTCTTCTGCCCATTTCTTGATTGGATTCTTTGTTCTTTGGGCGTTGAGTTTGATAAGTTCTTTATAGATTTTGGATACTAGCCCTTTATCTGATATGTCATTTGCAAATATCTTCTCCCATTCTGTCGGTTGTCTTTTGGTTTTGTTGACTGTTCCTTTGCTTTGCAAAAGCTTTTTATCTTGATGAAGTCCCAATAGTTCATTTTTGCCCTTGCTTCCTTTGACTTTGGCGATGTTTCTAGGATGAAGTTGCTGTGGCTGAGGTCAAAGAGGTTGCTGCCTGTGTTCTCCTTTAGGATTTTGATGGACTCCTGTCTCACATTGAGGTCTTTCAACCATTTGGAGTCTATTTTTGTGTGTGGTGTAAGGAAATGGTCCAGTTTCATTCTTCTGCATGTGGCTGTCCAATTTTCCCAACACCATTTGTTGAAGAGACTGTCTTTTTTCCATTGGACATTCTTTCCTGCTTTGTCAAAGATGAGTTGACCATAGAGTTGAGGGTCCATTTCTGGGCTCTCTATTCTGTTCCATTGATCTATGTGTCTGTTTTTGTGCCAGTACCATACTGTCTTGATGATGACAGCTTTGTAATAGAGCTGGAAGTCCGGAATTGTGATGCCGCCGGCTTCACTTTTCTTTTTCAACATTCCTCTGGCTATGCGGGGTCTTTTCTGGTTCCATACAAATTTTAGGATTATTTGTTCCATTTCTTTGAAAAAAGTGGATGGTATTTTCATAGGGATTGCATTGAATGTGTAGATTGCTCTAGGTGGCATTGACATCTTCATAATGTTTGTTCTTCCAATCCATGAGCATGGAACGTTTTTCCATTGCTTTGTGTCTTCCTCAATTTCTTTCATGAGTATTTTATAGTTTTCTGAGTACAGATCCTTTGTCTCTTTGGTTAGATTTATTCCTAGGTATCTTATGGTTTT
>NW_023270439.1:0-16104 GCF_011800145.1 Mirounga leonina | reverse complement strand
ATCTATGCTTAATGAAAAATGACTGGTGTGGTCAATACATACCATAGGAGTTAGGAGGAAGGAGAAATTACTTTCCTAAAAGGCTTGATTCGGGATGGTCTCAAGAATATTGGGTTATTAAATTGTAATTTAAGGGACAAGTACACCTGAGCAAAGATTCTATGGTAAAGGAAAGCAAAGAGAGTGTTCCAGGATTAATGAGAAGATTAACACTGGAGCAGTGGTTTTGCACAAGGAAGCTGTGGAAGAAGGAAGAGGAGTTTTGAACGGAAGAGGTTTGAATTTCACGCAAAAGATTTATAAATTATTTTATAGGAAATATGTAATCTTTAACAGATCTAATCAAGAAAAAGGAATGTAGGATATGCAGTATTATAACGTTGCTATGGTAGTTGCATTAGAATGGATGGAGGGAAAAGGACTTAGAAGAATGGATACAAATTAAGCAGATGACTGAATGAATTTGTCATGCAACACTTATATGGAAGCCCATTGAGAAGAACAGGGCAAAAAAAATGGAAGAAAATAGACTGTATTCTTCAGAGCTTGATTTCCTTTGAAGCCAATGAAGTTTAAGTTTCAGGCCTTTTCATTTGAACAAACAACATCAAAGACATGAGAGGGACCTTAGTGATGTTTTTCTGTGGTCATTTTTTTTTTTTTTGTAAAAACCGAAAAGGTATCTTAATTGCAAGGAATAAACTATTGTCTTCTTCTATTCTGATTTCCCCTTCATCATACCTCCACTGAATTAGTTGACATTAGAAAATCACAGGCATTTGGAGGACTCAACCAAGAAGTCAAGGAGAGAATACCTTTAGTTTGATATCAGTGAAATATATTCTGCAGTCACAGCTGCATATAATTTGGTTACTGATGGCCATCTAAGTGTAAGAGTGGCATTGAGAAATACTCCTATCACCCCTGTCCTAAATCGATTGGCATCATGACACAAAGAAGCAGGATGGAAGACACAGCACATATGGATGGATATGTGGCATAATGCCTGGCACCAGAAGGATATGGGTAACGAGGGAGAAACGTTTATAAAAGTATGGAGACAATCATAGGATGTGTAAAATTTTAAATAGATGATTCAATTCTCATTGATGCCTAATGAGAATGGAAGTTTGATTCTGCCACCCATGATATATTAACCTCACTAGAGATACCATAACACTTATGTCTCTACAATGAGGACATTGAGAGCAAACTAATTTACAACACCTCAGTTCAAGTAGTATTTAATATTAATTACAGCACAAAAACTCTTTTAATGCCCTGAAGTCTTGTAGCTCATTATATCAAGGAAACTTGACAGAGGTTTTCTAAAATTTGAAAACAATCCTAAAAATTTATAGAACATTACAAATCATGAGTTGTGAACCCAAAAGAACTTTTCTAATATTTCAATAACAAGTAACAAATTTAAATCAAACACTCTAAAGGAAAGACTGAATTATTTTTCTACTTTCTCTATATTGAAAATATTAGAAAATTATGTCAGGTGAAGAGAAATTATCTCTAAAGAGTATGCAGTCAAAAACGTAAAAATTAAAGGTATCATAGAGTTGTATAAGACAATTAATATACATACTATGTTAACTTTCTGGTTTATATGATGTCTGTGGTATCTGTCAACTTTTTTAACTTTATAATTTGTAATAATTCATTTCTAATTTTAATTTTCTTTCTTTATTTCTAATTTTAAACAAATATTTACTTTTAAACCTAATTTTTGTTTTCGGTTTATGGTCTTTTTCTTAGGGAGGTCCATCCAAATTGCATGTTGCATTCAAAAAACTGGGTCTTTCCATGTATAAAAACAGAGAATAAACTGATGGTTGCCAGAGGGGAGGGGGGAATGGGGCAATGAGCAATCTGGTGAGGAGGAGTGGCAGATACAGGGTTCTAGTTATGCAATGAATAAGTCATGTGAGCAAAAGTCACCACATAGGGGATATACTTACTGATATTGTAATAGCACTGTATGCTGACAGATGGTAACTGCACTTGTGGTGAGCACAGCTTAACATATAAAGAAGCTGAATCACTATGCTGTATACCTGAAACTAATGTAGCATTGTGTGTCAAATAACTCAAAAACATTTTTTTTAAAAAACTGGGTCATTCTTGATTACAGTGTAGTATTAAAAGTGACAGATATCAACTAAGGTCAGTCTATACTATGAAATCTACAACATTTTAAGGACCCTTACTAGTCCTAAAGACATATTTTTATTTATTTACTTACTTATTTAAAGATTTTATTTATTTATTTGAGAGAGAGAGAGAGAGCATGGGGTTGAAGGGAAGCAGACTCCCTGCTGAGCAAGGAGCCTGATGCAGGGCTCAATCCCATGACCCTGTAATTGTGACCTGAGTTGAAGGCAGATTCTTAACTGACTGAGCCACCCAGGCACACCCTAAAGACGTATTTTAAAGGGACGATGCTTTGTACCTTTGATGTCTACTGAAACTACTGCATAACAAGTTTTGTTATTGGTTTGGGATGGGCAGTTGGTAGCTATGGCTTCTGAACCATTATCCATAAGGGCAGCTATGAACAACTATTACTATTTAAATTTAAACAAAGTTAAACTTAAATAAAATAAATTAACTTAAATTAAATTTAAATAAAAATTAAATTAGAAATCCAATTCTTGACTTCCATTTCTGATCAAGATAGAACATAGGGACTCAATTTACCTTTCCACCTGAGCAACCAAACAACCAAAAAACTGACAAAATCTATGAAAAACAGCTTTCAAGATAATGGAAACCAAGCCATAAAAAACAGAGATCTCTGAGATGGAGGTGAGCCCCATAAATGCTCCAGTTTATTTCCCTGAGAAAATTTCTAGTGTTGAGGAACCCATGTAGAGTCAGACAGACTCCCTCAGTTGAGGACATGGAGCTGGGGATAGCAAGGCGTCTCCGTTTGCAGTACAGGTACTAGAGAAGAGGCAACTGCACAGAGACAGAAATCCAAAGACATGCAGATTATTCCCTCAAGTATTCCTATTCAGCTAGTACTGATTAATGATTGTATGCATTTGATAAAACTATTTAAAGCAGCCTCCTCCCTCAAAAAAAATTCCCACCTGAAAAAACTAGCAGTAACACTCCCTGATTCTGGCACAGAGCTGAGTAATTTCTGTGTTCTCACCAGCAGTCTGAGCAGTTAGACGGTACTGAAGGGTTTCGTTTCAGTAGCTGGGGATAGTTAGCTCTAAGCTGAGCACTCTTCCACTCATACGCAGTAAATACTAAAACCAGAACTAAAGGATCAAACTACTTACAAGTAACTTAACTGCATCCCAGAACAAAGCTCAAGAATATTTATAGGAATTTTTTAAAACCCAGAAGGCTACAATTTAAAATTTAAAATATCCAGTAACTGATAAAAAAAATCACTGGGCATGCAAAGAAGCAGAAAAACATTAACAAATTGAAACTGACTCAGAACTGACATTAATGTTAGAATTAAAAGACATTACACCAATTATTGTAACTGCATTCTCTAGGTTCAAAAAGTTAAATGGAAACATGGAAGGTATAAAAAAACTAATGAGCAAATGAAAATTATACTAGATGGGATTAAAGATTGATTACATATTGCAGAAGAAAATATTATTGGCCTTTAAGAAGTAGCAATAGAAACTATCCAAACGGAAACAGAAATAAAAGATAATTAAAAAAAGAAGAAGAAACAGAACATCAGTGAAATGTAGCTCATGTTAAAACTTGAAAAGGAGGGACAGAAAAATTTTTTCAAAATTTTTATATTTTTAAAAAATATAATGGCTAAAATTTTTCCAAATTTGGTCAACTCACAGTTCCATGAAGCTCAATGAACCCCAAGCACAAGAAACCAGATGAAAATTAGACCAATGTACATCACAATCAAATGACTCGATATAAGTGATAAACAGAAAATGTTACATTACATACAGAGGATAAGGATGATGGGGGAAAAAGAGACATATTTCTTCTTGGAAGTGGAGCATTTTTAAAAGCATATTTTTAAATACTGAAAAGATAACACTGCCAACCTAGAATTCAATATTCAGTAAAAACAAAAAAATATATAAAAATGAAGCTAAGAGGAAGACTTTTCAGATACACAAAACCTGAAACAATTCACCACCACCAGCAGGTGCACACTACAAGAAATGTTACAGGAAAAATTCAGGCAGAAAAAAAATGATACTACTTGAAAATATGAATTTACACAAAGGAATAAATACTACAGGAAATGTTAATTGTGGCTACCTTGTTTATTGTATGTAAATAATTCCTCAATAAAGCCTTTTTTTAAAAAATTAGTTTTTCAGGGCGCCTGGGTGGCTCAGATGGTTAAGCGTCTGCCTTCGGCTCAGGTCATGGTCCTGGGGTCCTGGGATCGAGTCCCGCATCGGGCTCCCTGCTCCTTGGGAGCCTGCTTCTCCCTCTGCCTCTCTCTCTGTCTCTGTCTCTCACGAATAAATAAATAAAATCTTTAAAAAAAAAATTAGTTTTTCAGTCTCACAGTCACATTTCAGGTATTCAATAACCATGTGGATAGTGGCTGTTTTATTAGACAGCACACATACAGAGCATTTCCATCATCACAGAAATTTCTTTTTTTAAAAAAAAAATTTATTTATTTATTTATTTATTTATTTATTTATTTATTTATTTATTTATGTAATCTCTATACCCACTGTAGGGCATAAAACCACACCCTGAGATGAAGAGTCACATGCTCTTCCAACTGGCCAGCCAGGAGCCCCTCATCACAGAAACTTCTCCTGGATAGTGCTGTCTAAATGACATGGTAATCCAAAGTCAGGGCCCATTATGCTCAGAAAAGAAGGCAGCATTTTCCATAGGCTGATCCTGATATACATATTTGAAATAAGAGGATATGAAACAGCTTCATAAATTCTTAATAATGCAACTAGTAGGTACATTAGATAGGTAAACCAATTTAATTGATTTTTAATAATCACACATATAAGTAGTATAATTTATAGAGGCAGATTCAGGCATCTTTTACCCAATGTGTGGTATTTACTTTTCAGTTATAGTGGTTGGGGCTCTTCTATTTGTAACCTCCCCAAACCACTACCACTTTGATTGAGAGCACCACTACTAATGCAAAATACAAATTAAAGTTGCAAAAGGCAGGAGAAAACTTGTGAAGAGTCCATTATTATTTCTCTAATTAATTCAAACCAGGAGCAGGTTGTCCTTTTCAGTCACAGTTCCTGATTTGTGGTCAAATTTTCCTCCCCTTATTGACTCAGAGAATTTTCCTCTGAGGTCAAATTTTCCTCCCCTTCCTTTCCTTATCTGATAGAAGGAGCTTAAAACATCCTCACAAATTTCCTTGTTATCTCTCTTCATTGATGACATGAAAAATGATATATAAATTAACCTATGTAAGCATGGCCTAAGGTAAAGGTCATTCTTCAGATTTATTTCAGAAAGTCTCCTCACTTGCACAGAGAAGCCCAAACCTTCTAGAATTCCCTTCCCTACTCCTGAGGAGGCTAGTACCTTTACTTATTTCCAAGGGGACACTGCTAGCATAATCCAGTTTAACAATTTGCATAGAGGTGATGAACAATGACTGGATTTTCTTTAATTCTAGTTGTGGGGAAGTGAAAACACACAAGTGTCTCCATTCCTATTTATTGCACTTATTTTATTAGGTGCATTTCTAAAACTAGATTGCAAACTCTTCAAGTAATCAACCCTTTAGAGAAAAAAGAAAAAAAAATAAAAAACTACTCTCTCCTTGGCAACTTCCTCAGTCATACTGGATCACATGCAGAAAGCTTTAAAAGCCTTAAGAGAAAGTTGGTTCTCCTTTCTCTGTACCAGCTGGGATTTCTAATGTCTTCTTTCCCAGGTTCCCAGCCATTCATCCTAGGGTACAACTTACAACATATCTGCACTTTTCTTTTTCTTTCTTCCTTCCTTCCTTCCTTCCTTCCTTCCTTCCTTCCTTCCTTCCTTCCTTCCTTCCTTCCTTCCTTCCTTTCTTTCTCTTTCTTTCTTTCTTTCTTTCTTTCTTTCTTTCTTTCTTTCTTTCTTTCTCTTTCTTTCTTTCTTTCTTCTTTCTTTTCTTTCTTTCTTTCTTTCTTTCTTTCTTTTTCTTTCCTTCCTTCCTTCCTTCCTTCCTTCCTTCCTTCCTTCCTTCCTTCCTTCCTTCTTTCCTTTCTTTTTTAAAGATTTATTTATTTATTCTAGAGAGAAAGACAGAGAGAGTGTGCACAGGGAGGACAGTTAGAGGGAGAGGGAGAGAGAAACCTAAGCAGACTCCACGCTGAGTGCAGAGCCCAACTTGGGGCTTGATCTCACCACCCTGAGATCACGACCTGAGCCAAAACCAAGAGTTGGACACTTAACTAACTGTGCCACCCAGGTGCCCCATACCTACACATTTCTGAGTCTCTTCTAGGCTATATTAAAAATATGTGAGCAGTTTAGTTGAAAGTTGCATTCCAGAAGATTGTGGCAGAGTAGGGGACCTCATTTCATCTGGCCCCTTGAAAGTAGCTGGATATCTGAAACCATTCTGAACACACATGAATTCAGCCTGAGATGTAAGAAAATATATCTGGAACTCTATAAGCAGAAAAACGACTGATTTTAAAATGTAGAAGGTACAAAATTGCAAATCTTTGGGAAATGTCAGAAGATAAACGGAAGGGGGGGCCTCCATTAGCCAGCTACTAGAAAGTGATATAACATGGAGTGCAAAATTGGAACCCTTAGGAATCTGCTCCAGTGAGAGACATCTTTCTGAAAGGGGCATAGGGGATGAAAAGAGCAGAGTTCTCGGTGGGTCATTGTGGTCTCAGGATCCCAGGAGACACAGAAAAAACAGGGGTGCCTGATCCAATAGAGTGCCCAAGCAGTGAAATGGGGAGCCTGGTTATTGTCAGCGAGCCCAGAAGGGACTCTCAGCTCCGGTTGCCATAAATCATGAGCCAAGCTGGTAGGGAGACTGCTCTTTGCCTGAGCACCAGGAAAAGGACTGGAACTTGTGGGTTGTTTAACATCCCCTGGGAAAGATGAAATGGCTGCGACCACAGCTGGGCAATAGTTCTCAGGTTGGTGGTGGCCCCGGAAAGGACAGTAGGATGGCACCCAGCCATGACTTGGGAGCAGCAGAGCAAGGTGCCTGTGCGAGCCCACAACCACTCGCAGTCACAAAGACACAAAGCGCAGGGATGCTTGTGGGTGCCTGGGCCTTCCCCCAGAATTGAAGTGGGTGCAGACCTCATTATTCTGAGGAGTGTGGTGCACACAGAGCCTGCACCCATGACTGGGCAACAGCTTTCAGGGCAGTGGTTGCCCCAGAAAGGACAGTAGGATGGCACCCAGCTGTGACGCACAGTGGAGCAGGGTGCTCACGTGAGTCCACAACCACTCCCAGTCACAAAGACACAAAGCAAAGTGTCGCTTATGGCCCTGGGGACTCCCCCTAGGAGAATTGCTGTGGGGATGAACCACAGGAGTCTGCAGGTTTGGTGCACACAGAAGTGGAGACAGTTTGACCTGGAGGATTTATGAAGAAGGAGGACCGTGATCTTGCGACTCTGGGCCAGAGATCCTGGCACAGCCATTTTTGCTCTGAGTCTCTGAAAAGGTGCAGAAAGCCACCAGGGAACAAAAGCCACACAGACAACCAGCTCACCTTGAGCCCATCCCCCTGACAAGGGGTGGGGCAACTCCACCAAGGCATAGACACCTGAGAAGCAAAACAGCAGGCTTGTCCCCCAGAAGACAGACTGGAAGAATAGCTGAAGTCAAGCTTATAGATCCCACAGGAATGTAAAACTTCAGCACCAGGGGAAAATAATATATTGAGCCTCAGATGTTAATGTTTATCCTTCAGTCTAAAATTTTACATTCCTTTTTTTTTCAACATTTTTCCTCTTTCAACTAGATTCTTATTTTACCAACATATGTTTTTAAGTCACTTTTTAACTTTTTTTCTCATTTTACATTTTATATATCTTTATAGATTTTCTCATCTACATTTTATAGATTTATGCCTCATTTTAGTCCTTTTTTCCACTCTATCCAATTTTATTTATTTATATAAACATAAGCTTTATTTCCTTGCAATTTTGGGATGTAGTGTTCTCTAACACACAGACCAAAATTCCATCAGGAACAAGAAGATCACCCTGCTTTATCCACCCAGTCAGATTACAATGTCTCTCCACCACCCCCCCCCCTTTTTTATTGTTTTGGTTCATCCTGGATTTGTTTGCTTTTCTGTGGTGGCTTCTGACCACCTCAGATTTTTTTCTAGGGTGCATTTTGCTTGGGCCATGGTTGATATTGTGGACTCTTCATTCACTCACCCATCCTTCCTTGGGCAGACTGACTAGAAGTGGGAACTCACAACAAAGGAAAGAACCAGAGGCAATGTTCTCTGCCATAGAACTAATCAAAATAAGCAAGATGTCAGATAGAATTTGGGATAGCAATTATAAAGTTAATAGCTAAGCTTGAAAAATTCATAAATGACAATACAGAATCTCTAAGGGTGGAAATGAGATCTAATCAGGCCAAACTTAAAAATGCTTTGAATGAGATGTAATGGATGCTCTAACAGCTAGGTTCAATGAGGCAGAAGAGAGAATAAGTGATCTAGAGGACAGGCTGATGGAAAGGAAGGAAGTTGAGTAAAATAGAGAAAAACAACTAATAGCCCATGAAGAAAGACTTCAAGAATTTAATGATGTATTGAAAAGAACTGATATCAGAATCATTGGGATCCAAGAAGTGGTGGAAAGAGAGAGAGGGCTAGAAGGTATATTTGAGCAAATCATAGCTGAGAACTTCCCTAATCTAGGGAAGGAGGCAAGCATTCATGTCCAAAAGGCAGCGAGGACCCCTCCCCAAATCAATAAAAACAGATCAACACCCGACATATAATAGTGAAGCCTGAAAATCTTAAGCCAAAGAAGCTATCTTGAGTGCAGCTAGGGAGAGGAGATTCCTTATGTACAGAGGGAGGAACCTCAGAATAACATCAGACCTATCCACAGAAACCTGGCAAGCCAGAAGGGCTGGCAAGACATATTCAGGGTACTAAATGAGAAGAACATGCAGCCAAGAATACTTTATCCAGCAAGGCTGTCATTCAGAATGGAAGGAGAGATAAAGAGTTTCCAGGACTGAAAGAATATGTGACCACCAAGCCAGCCCTGCAAGAAATATTAAGGGGGATACGGTAAGCAAAGAGAGACCCCCAAGAGTCACATAGATCAGAAAGTAACAGAGACAATCTACAGAAACAGGGACTTTACAGGAAATATAATGGCACTAAATTCATATCTTTCACTAGTTACTCTGAATGGAAATGGGCTGAATGCTCCCATCAAAAGACACAGGGTATCAGGTTGGATAAAAAAGCAGAATCCATCCATATGCTGTCTACAAGAGACTCATTTTGAACCTGAAGACACCTCCAGATTGAAGGTGAGGGGGTGGAGAACAATTTATCATGCTAGTGGACCTCAAAAGAGACCTGGGGTAGCAATCCTCATGTCAGACAAATTAGATTTTAAACAAAAGACTGTAGTAACAGATGTAGAGGGACACTATATCATATTCAAAGGGTCTATCCAACAAGAAGATCTAACAATTGTAAATATATTGCAATTATATAAACCAATTAATATCCAAAGAAAAGAAACATATTGATAATAATACATTAATAGTAGGGGACTTCAACACCCCACTCACAGCAATGGACAGATCATCTATGAAGAAGATCAACAAAGAAATGAGGGCTTTGAAATGGACCAGATGGACTTAACTGATATATACAGAACATTCTATCCTAAGACAACAGAATACTCATTTTTCTTGAGTACACATGGAGCTTTCTCCAGAATAGATCACATACTGGGTCACAAATCAGCTCTCAACAGATACCAAAAGATTGAGATCATTCCCTGCATATTTTCAGACCACAATGCTTTCAAACTGGAACTCAACCACAAGAAGAAATTTCGAAGGAATTCAAACACTTGGAAGTTAAAGAACATCCTGCTAAAGAATGAATGGGTCAACCAGGAAATTAAAGAAGAACTTAAATGATTCATGCAAAATAATGAAATGAAAACACATCAATTCAAAACTTATGGGATACTGCAAAGGCAGTCCTAAAAGGGAAGTACATTGCAGTGTAAGCTGCTCTCAAAAAACTAGAAAATTCTCAAATATACAAGCTAAGCTTACACCTAAAGGAGTTGGAGAAAGAACAGCAAATAAAGCCCAATCCAAGCAGGAGAAGAGAAATAAAGATTAGGGGTGCCTGGGTGGCTCAGTCAGTTAAGCGTCTGCTTTCAGCTCAGGCCATGATCCCAGGATCCTGGGATCGGTCCCTGCATTGGGCTCCCTGCTCAACAGGAAGCCTACTTTTTTCTCTCCCACTCCCCCTGCTTGTGTTCCCTCTTTCACTGTGTCTCTCTCTGACAAATAAATAAAGAAAATCTTTAAAAAAAAGAAATAATAAAGATTGGAGCAGAAATCAATAAAATAGAAACCAGAAGAATAGTAGAACAGATCAACAAAACTAGAAGCTGGTTCTTTGATGGAATTAATAAGATCGATAAACCTCTGGCCAGACTTATCCAAAAGAAAAGAGAAAGGACCCAAATTAATAAAATCATGATTGAAAGGGGTGAGATCCAACCAATACCAAGGAAATATAGGTAATTGTTAGAACATATTATAAGCAACTATATGCCAACAAATTAGGCAATCTGGAAGAAATGGATACATTCCTGGAAACTTATAAATTACCAAGACTGAAACAGGAAGAGGTAGAATATCTGAACAAACCAATAACCAGTAAGGAAATTAAAACAATAATAAAAAACCTCCCAAAAAACAAGAGTCCAGGGCCAGATGGCTTCCCAAGGGAAATCTATCAAACATTTAAAGAAGAAATAATACCCATTCTGCTGAAGTGTTTCAAAAAATAGAAATAGAAGGAAAACTTCCAAACTTGTTCTATGAGGTCAGCCTTACCTTGATCCCAAAACCACACAAAGACCCCACCAAAAAGGAGAATTACAGACCAATATCCCTGATGAACAAGGATGCCAAAATACTCCCCATTTCCTAGCCAATAGGATCCAACAGTATATTAAAAGGATTATTCCCATGACCAGGTGAGATTTATTCCTGGGATGCAGGGGTGGTTTGATATTTGCAAATCAATCAACATAATAAGGGACCATATGATCCACTCAATTGATGCAGAAAATGCATCTGACAAAATACAACATCCTTTCTTTATGAAAACTCTTCAAAGTATAGAGATAGAGGGAACATACCTCAATATTATTAAATCCATCTATGACAAGCCCACAGCAAATATCATTCTCAATAGGGAAAAACTAAGAGCTTTTCCCTTAAGGTTAGGAACATGACAGGGATGCCCACTCTCACCTATTGTTCAACATAGTACTATAAGTCCTAGCCTCAAGAATCAGACAACAAAAAATAGATAAAAGGCATTCAAACTGCAAGAAGAAGTCAAACTCTCTCTCTTTGCAGATGATGTGATACTTTAAGTGGAAAACCCAAAGGACTCAACTCCAAGATTGTTAGAACTCCTACAGTGATTCAGCAATGTGGCAGGATACAAAATCAATGCACAGAAATCAGTTGTATTTCTATACACAAACAACGTGTCTGAAGAAAGAGAAAGTAAGGAATCGATCCCATTTACAATTGCACCAAAAACCATAAGATACCTAGGAATAAACCTAACCAAAAAGGTAAAGGATCTGTACTCTAGAAACTACAGAACACTTATGAAAGAAATTGAGAAAGACACAAAGAGATGGAAAAGTATTCCATGCTCATGGATTGGAAGAACAAATATTGTTAAAATGTCTATGCTGCCCAGAGCAATCTACACAGTCAATGCAATCCCTATCAAAATACCATTGACATTTTTCACAGAACTGGAACAAACAATCCCAAAATTTGTATGGAACCAGAAAAGACCCCAAATCTGCAGTGGAATGTTGAAAAATAAAACCATAGCTGGGGGCATCATAACACCTGACTTCAAGGTGTATTACAAAGCTGTGATCATCAAGACAGTATGGTACTGGCACAAAAACAGACACATAGATCAATGGAACAGAATAGAGAGCCCAGAAGTGGACCCTCAACTCTATGGTCAACTAATCTTCAACAAAGCAGGAAAGAATATGCAATGGAAAAAAGACAGTCTCTTCAATAAATGGTGCTGGGAAAATTAGACAGCCACATGCAATAGAATGAAACTGGACCATTCTCTTACACCATACACAAAAACTCAAAATGGATGAAAGAATTAAGTGTGAGACAGGAATCCATCAAAATCCTAGAGAATACAGGCAGCAACCTCTTTGACCTTGGCCACAGCAACTTCCTCAAGACATGTCTATAAAGGCAAGGGAAACAAGAGCAAAAATGAACTATTTAGACTTCATATAGATAAAAACCTTCTGCACAGTGAAGGAAATAATCAACAAAACTAAAAGGCAACCTACGGAATGGGAGAAGAGATTTGCAAATGACATTACAGAGAAAGGGCTGGTAATCAAGATCTGTAAAGAACTTCTCGAACTCAACACCCCAAAAACAAATAATCCAGTCAAAAAATGGGCAGAAGACATGAACAGACACTTCTTCAAAGAAGACATATGAATGGCTAACAGACACATAAAAAATGTTCCACATCACTTGCCATCTGGGAAGTGCAAATACAAAGCCACAATGAGATACCACCTTACACCAGTTAGAATGGCTAAAATTAACAAGACAGGGAACAACAAACATTGGCAAGAATGTGGAGAAAGGGGAACCCTCTTACACTGTTGGTGGGAATGCAAACTGGTGCAGCCACTCTGGGAAACAGTATGGAGGTTCCTCAAATCGTTAAAAATAGAGCTACCCTACGACTCAGCAATTGCACTACTGGGTATTTACCCCCAAAATAGAGATGTAGTGAAAAGAAGGGGCATATGCACCCCAATGTTCATAGCAGCAATGTTCACAATAGCCGAACTGTGGAAGGAGCCAAGATGTCCTTCAATGGATGAATGGATAAGGAAGATGTGGTTCATATATACCTTGGAATATTACTCAGCCATCAGAAAGGATGAATACCTACCATTTGCATTGACATGGATGGACCTGGAGGGTATTATGCTAAGTGAAATCAGTCAATCAGAGAAAGGCAATTATCAGATGGTTTTACTAATATGTGGAATATAAGGACTAGCACAGACCATAGGAGAAGGGACGGAAAACTGAATGGGAAGAAATCAGAGAGGGAGACAAACTATGAGGGACTCTGGACTCCAGGAAACAATTTGAGGGTTACATAAGGGAGGGGGGTGGAGGTGGGGCAACTGGGTGATGGGTGTTAAGGAGGTTACATGATCTGATGAGCACTGGGTTTTATATGCAACTAATGAGTCATTGAACAATACATCAAAAACCAATGATGTACTATATGGTGGCTAATTGAACTTAATAAAAAAAAATCTGTGAGCAAAGTCACTTGTTTGGCCCTGCAGTGACATTGTTTCAACTGTCCAAGCTCTACTGATCTAATGATAATTGCTGATTAATGATTAATTTTTATGTGTCAGGTGCTATATTAAATGTATCATCTGCTTTCATTCCCTTATAAACCTTGTAAGATGGTTCTATCATTCCCTTTTTGCACATAAGGGAAGCTGAATTTCAGAGAAGATTAAGTAGATTACTCAAATAGATTAGAAGCCAGCTGTCTGGTCCCACATTTGAACCTTCAACACTAGGCTAACCATTTTTCTGACTCCAAGTGTATAACCACACTAGTCCCCTCTTAGCCATAGTTTCAGTTACCCATGGTCATCTCCAGTCCGGAAGCAAGTGATCCTCCTTCTGACGTATGTCAGAAGGTCAGTAGTTGCCTAATGTTAGGTCACAATGCTTGCATCATTCACCTCACTTCATATCACCATGTAGGCATTTTATCATCTCACATCATCACAAGAAGAATGGTGAGCACAGTGCTATAAGATGTTTTGAGAGAGAGAGACCACATTCATATAATTTTTGTCACAGTATAGTGTTATAATTATCCTATTTTATGGTTAGTTACTGTTGTTAATCTCTTATTATACCTAATTTTTAGATTAAACTTTATCATAGTTATATATGTATGTATGTATAGGAAAAAACATCATATATATAGGGTCCAATACTATCTGCAATTTCAGGCATCCACTGGGAAGCTTGGAATGTATCCCTTGTGGATAAGTGGGGCTACCCTATTCCAAAATTTTGTTACCAATTTTTGCTCTAGACTGAGGAACTCTTAGAATTAATATTTTTCTTGTCTCTAATAAAGACTTATAGGAACATAATGTAATATTTTGTGTAATGATACTAAGCTGTATTTGGTAGACTACATTTCTTTTTGTAAGTTATCCTTCTAGGAAAATCTATTAAATTATGTACTGCAAGATAGAAGTGATCATTTCTTGGGGAAAATAAAACAAGTCTTGCCTATGATGTGTAGTTAGTTGAAAGTAAATGGTTAATAGCCCAGTTAATATAACCAGTTAGGTCAGCTTATATGTCATTATTCAAATGAAATTCAAACATGAAATGATATTGAAAACTTCTGTTTGATTCAATTTTGACATGTATTTAACAATCAAAGGGAATAAAACACATGTAAAAGTCAGGATGGGTACATGATCGAGTTTTAGTAGATTAGATATAATATTCTATTTATATCATAAAAAACGTGGTTGCTGCTAGTTCCATTGTCAAAGTTTATATTCTATTAAGAAAACCTGTTAATTAGTAATTAAACATCATGCTGTTAATTATACTCCTACTGTCATTAGTAAATCAACAAAAATACAATTGATTATAAAACAGATTTTTTTTCTTTTAGGTATTTTGGGAGAATAAAATTCCATTCACAAAGTATTTCTCAAAAGATAGTTTTAAAGTAATCATCTCCAAAATTTAATTTTATAGAAATACTATAATTTAAAAATCAACCCATAGCACAGTTTCAATAAATGAAAAGATGGAACATACTTTCAATTCCTTGGGATCCTACTTAATGATATTCCAATTTTTGTTTTTCTCTGTTAAGCAATGATTAGAAATAAATTTGAATGCCAAGGTTATGAGGATCCCTTTAGATTGCATATAAAAATCTATTTTTTAATTGTTCACAGATTAAAATTGTCATTTCCTGAAGGGTGCAATTCTGGGGTCTTATATATGAAAAATATTGAACTACTGAATAAAATAGTCAACTGTACTTGTCTCATTTGTTATCTTTAGTCCTGTTATCTTCATTGTGGTGTAAACTGAGGCTTACTGCAATGTTCTATTTCATGTGCCATGAGGGTTAAGAGTGCCTATTCTGATACTGACATCTTGAAATGGTTATAGCATTTAATTTTAAAAAGGCCTTAATAGTGGGGGAAATTGGCTATACCCAGGTAGTCTTATGATAAGATTTGCTGGAAGGGAGGTGGGAGGGGAGATGGGTTAATTGGGTGATGGGCATTAAGGAGGGCACTTGCTGTGATGAGCACTGGGTGTTATAAGTAAGTGATGAATCATTAAATTTTATTCCTGAAACCAATACTACACTATATGTTATCTAACTTGAATTTAAGTAAAAACTTGGGGAAAAAAGACTAAGTAATCAATAACTTACTTTTGTTCCTAAAAGCAATGTTCAAAGTCAGTTGAAGTCTATCTTTAATGAAAAAAATGGTCGCTGCTAGTTTTTGATATAATCTCTCTACTAGCAGTAACTAACCGATTGAAAACACAGTTCAGGATTCAGCCTTAGAGGAGCCAAATAGAAGTATTCTTTTATTTCTTATGTTATTTTAAGATTGAACTACATATTGACCTTAGTAACAAGAAATGAAATGGTATCCTGATTCTTTGCACATAGAGCTGGCTCCAAAGAAAAGCTGAATCAGCAGGGAAAGAAAAGAGAGACAGAGAGAAAAAGAAAGAGGTACCTCTTACTTCATTATGAACTTAACT
>NW_023270438.1:0-14910 GCF_011800145.1 Mirounga leonina | reverse complement strand
TGGTCTGTGTGAGATTCCCCTTCTCCTGAGGCATGGTGCTGGGGTAGATCTCATTTTCCTCTTCTCGTGTCACACTCACCCCACTTACACATCACAGAATGAAGGAAAACCTCCGCTGCATTCAGAACCTCAGGCTTTATCGGTCAGACGAATAAGTCTTCTGGGGCACCAAATAAAGGGACACTTGGCAGTACTGTGTGCACGTGTTAAAGTGAGTGCTCAGGAGCAGTGACAGCGTCTGGACCCAGAGGCAGTGCACCATTCAGACTACATTGTCTCCTCAACCCACAGGTCCTGATGCCCCAGGAGCAAAAGGATTATGTGAAGGAGGAAAAAGTTACAAGATGTGGTGTCAGTTTTTATGGGGGCACGCCTGACCGAGACTGAGATTTCTGAAGAGAAACTAAAAATAGATCCGGAAGACACAAGGCAGAGCTTCCCCACCGCCAGCTGTTTTCAGGGAGCAGAACAAATGACCCAGGCCCAGGTGACTTTCGGTTTGTTTTATTCTTTCCTTTGTTCCCTAACAGAGTTGTAGAGGCCTGTAAGAAATCAGTTGCATTAGTCTGAAAAATATACATACATGTATCTTTTGTCTGCATATATACATGGATGGTGTTTCTAGGTTAACAAGAAGATTGAACTTTTATGTGCTATAGAAATTTCTCATTGGATGAATGGATGGATGACTGTGCACAATTACAGAATATTTAATCAGGCATTTGCTTCTTTACACAAAAACCCCACTAGAAATCTAGATACAGCCTATAGAGTGGAAATAAGCAGAAAAATTTTAACATTTCTTCTATGTCATCAAAAGGATATCACTTCATTAGAAAACACTGTTATTACAGGAATCCCTGACATTTGATGATGTGGCCGTGGACTTCACCTGGGAGGAGTGGCAGCTCCTGGCCCCCGCTCAGAAGGACCTGTACCGGGATGTGATGTTGGACAACTATAGGAACCTGGTGTCAGTGGGTGAGGACAACTCCCTAGTGTCACTTAGAGGGTCCCCATCAGTGGCCTTTCCTTTCTCAGCTTCTTAAAGCTCTGTAGTGTCCGTGTTGCTCTGAAGTGAGATTCTCAGTCTCCTCCCTGGCTCCAGAGACATGGGTATATTCTCCCTTCTCCTGAGTGCAAGCCATTACTTTGTACATATGTGTGATATCTATATATGATGATGTATATATATATATATCACATATACATATATATGAAATATATGTATTTTTGTCTTCATCCCGAATTTTGGCACAGAGCTCCTATAACAGTTGTGATTTCCTAAGTTATAAGAGGATAAAGGTAAAATGGGTGTCTTTTGTTATTTATATAACAAGACCCTTTCAACGACATTTGAGTTTATGTTAATGAGGTGATTTTTGGAAAGCCACTATATAACCTAAGGATGGGGTCTGGTTGCCAGGGGAACCAATCATCATTAGAGGGTTGGAACTTATAGTTCCATCTCATCTCTGGGGAGGAGACAAGAGCTGGAGTTTGAATCTGTAACCAAAGACTAATGATTAATTTAATTAATCATGTCTACTTAATGAAATCTCCATAAAAACCCAAAAGGACAGTTTTAGAGACCTTTTGAATTGGTGAACAAAAGGAGGTGTGGGAAAAGTGCTCAGAGAGGGCATGGAAGCTCCATGCCCTTCCCACATACCTTGTACTATGTATCTCTTCCACTGGGCTGTGCCTGAGTTTATAATAAACCAGTAATGTAATAAGGAAACTTTTCCTGAGTTCTGTGAGTTGCTCCAGCAAATTCATTGAATCTGAAGAGGGGCCATGGGAACATCTGATCCATCAGAAGCCCAGGAAACAATTTGGACTTGTGACTGGGGAAGTCTCTGGGAAGTGGAGAGCGTGTGCGGTCTTGTGGGAATGAACCCCTTGAAGCCATCACGAGGTGGAGAATGTCAGAATTGAGTTAAATTGTTGGACACCCAGTCAGTGTCCTTTGGTGTCACGGGAATTCCTTGGTGTGTGAAAACCCCATATAGCAGGTGTCAGAAGTAAAGTACTGTAGTAGAGTATCAACAGTAGACGAGACACACAGTGCAGTATGTTTTTCCTTTATAATGTCCTTAACTATAAGGTCTTCCCAGACCTCAAGCCTTCTTCTGTCTTCTGTCATTTCCCACAAACAGGTTTTCACATCAGCAAGCAAGATGTGCTCTCCAAGTTGGATCAAAGAGAACCAACATGGACAGTGGAAGAAGACATCCCCTGTCGAACCCGTTCAGGTGAGTCAGAGAACCAGCAGGGGGCCAGAGTGTGGAAATCATATTCTAATTGGCCAGATAAGAGGCACAGCTGTGAGAGGGTTGGAGGATAGGTAGGCAGTGCCTCCCTGCATCTCTCTCCTTATGTGTGACCTCTTTTTCTTCATAGGAATTTAGAGAAAAATGTACCTTTTACCTATTCTGGGATCTATTCCATTTTTATTTTATGTACATCTTATTTTTTTTTTTTTGCTTATTTGCGTAGTTCTCTTTTTCTTGGGATTCTCAGATCTTTCCCTTCTTCATACTCTTCTACCTTCCTTGCCATAAATGTCCACTGTCCAGAGGCCTCTCCCCAAACAGAAAACTTTGAATTCCTCACTGTCTTCTGCACCTTTCTGTCCCATTGGTAATGTTGATTTTTCCTTCCTAACCTCCTTCCCATCCTGGATGCTGTGCCCCCACAGTAAACTGGTCTTCACTGGGCCCTTGTCCTCACTTTGAGGTCCTCCAAAGGTTCTGTTTTCCATTTTCTCATCTGGTCTCCTAACCTTTCAAACCTTTTTTCCTCCCTCCCTCCCTCCCTCCCTCCCTCCCTCCCTCCCTTCCTCCTTCCCTCCCTCTCTTGTTTTATTTATTTAAGTAATCTCTACACCCAGTGTGGGACTCCCACTCACAACCTCAGATCAAGAGTCTCATGCTCCTCTCACTGGGCCAGCTAAGCGCCTCAAAGTTTCTTTATTCTAATAAGCAAGCTTCTTCTGTTCCCTGCAGGAGACTCTCAAACTGACATCTCCTCAAAGTGATCCAGCAGACTTTAGTTCTATATAATTCACTTATCCCCTTGGCAACTCTCCCGAGTTCCCAATAAGTGCAAGGAACTCTCATCCTCTTCCCTCCCAGAAAACCTCTGTAAGTTTAGGTTCTCTATACTCCTGTGCATCTTACATCCTGGCCATCCAGACATTACCTCAAATATTCCATATATGCAGAGCTCTCTTCTTTAAAGGAGTCTCTTGTTCATGAATTTTAGCTAAAAAGATATTTTAGCATCCTCCATTCTCCATTCTAACCTAAGTTAGATCATAACTCATGCCTACTTTAATTCCTCTGTGTATTTACTAATTTTGGACTTTCTTCTCGTTCATTGTAGGTGTTACACTGTTGGGTTCATTTCCCTGAAACTTTTATTTTTTTTCCATCATATTCTGATGACATTAAGTCCCAGTTAACCACATTACCTGTCACATGACATGAAATTCTTTCTGTGATCTCCATAATATATTATCTTGCTCACACAAATAGTTTCTTCATCTCTCCTACACTCTCCCCACTGTGTTCTGTATATGTGATTGCTTCCTTCATTCATTCCTTTAAAAATTATTTTTTGATAGCGTGTATGCTTGAGGGTAGGAGCAGTAAGAAAATGCATACAAATAGAGCAAGAGCTTTCATTCTAAGAGAAGGTTTAAAAAAATTAATCAAAATAAACAAATAAATAGTATGTCCAGAGAGTGAAAAGTACTGTGATAAAAATTTAGTCACTATAACAGAATAGTAGGGGCTTGGTTTCCTCTTTAGGAATGGAACACCCCTCTGATAAGGTGCCTTAGAGCCAAGAGGTGAGGGAAATTAGCAGGCTGCTGGATTGGGAGTGTTCCAAGCAGAGAGCAAAGCAAATTTAAAAGCCCAAAGCAGGAATGTGTTTGAGAAACATTAAGGAGCTGTGTGGACAGAGTGGAGTGTGCTGTCGGGAACATGATGGAAATAAGATCAAAGAGGCAGTAACAGCAGGGGGAAGGGAAAGTAAGATCATTCAAGTAATCCATTTCAAGGGGTTATGATTTTATTTCTAGTAAGATGAGAAAACATGAGCAGTTCTTGAGTACTGGAATGACAGGAAGTAATTACGTGTTCAAAGAATCCCTCTGGTTGTTATATAGACAAGAGACAGTAGTGGGCAGGGGTGCCATACAGGAGGCTGTTGCACAACATGATGACAGATTGGTTGGCTTCGGTATGGGTGGAGGGGAAGTGCTGGTCACGTTCTGGATGTAGTCATTACAGAGGGCAGATGAGATTCGACATTTAAGTAAATATGGGCTTTGTGAGAGGAAGGAATGGATGGAGGTTGAAGGTAAGGCTCTGGGAGTGAAAACGGCCGTAAGGAACATTAAAACAGCATGTCTGAATAATGAGTGCTTGGCCTTGCCTGTGATTTGAGGAATAGGAAATCCATGTTAAGGTACACTTGAGCAGGTAGATGAGGGATGTGAGTAGGCTCCCTGGGTAAGGAATGTTCCCAGGTAAAACTGGAAACTCAAAGGCCTGAGGCAGGAGTGTGGTCTGCAGAATTTATGAAGAGAAGACAGAGCAAGACTGGAAAGAAGGTCAACGGGGTAGTGGCTGGGGGTTGGGGTAGCAGGTCACCTAAGGGTCTTTCATGGACATGGTAAGACCTTGATTTTATTCCTCATGAGATGAGAAAACATTGGGGAGTTTGGAGTGGAGGAGGCTTGACACGATATAATTTATGTCTGGCAGGATCACTTTGGCTATTTTCTAGAAAGCAGACAGGAGCTGGCCGGGCAGGAACAGGAAAGCCAAGTAGGAGGCTGCTGCTGTAGATTGAGAAAGTGACTGGCTTCCAGGAGGGTGGAAGGCATTGGTGTTGGTCCGGTTCTGGTTATGAGTGAGTGAGACACAGATGACAGGAGGTGCTGAGAAGTTCTGTCCTGATTAAAGGGAAGAGCGGAGGTGTCATCATTCACTGTGTTGGAGGCGACATGTGGAGGAGGAGATTTGGGATGGGAAACCAGGGGTTCCCTTTTGGATGTTGTAGGTGACATGTGCTTGGAGCCCACCTGTATCGTTATTGTTGCTCCCCAAGGCTGACTGAGACAATGCATCCTCCAGGGAGGCCTGTCTTCCTCCACAGTGTCACCTGATTTCCTGCATCTCTCTCCGTCTCCATTGCTCCTTCACACCAGTTTTCACAACGTGCAGCTGTCTTCCTTGTGTCCTTTTACCAAACTACAGTGTGGGCTCCCTGAACATGAGGACTCTGTGTGTGTCCCCAGCATGAGCGCCATGTCCTGTGCACAGTAGTCCTCAGTAAGGATTTGTGACGTGAATGAGTCTGTTTCTCCCCAGTTTGGATGAGGTGGCCCTCCAACCAGTGGTCTGCTGCTCATGGGAAATTGCGTGTATTTCACAGGCGCTGCATGTTTTGCGAGGCCTCATTTAGAAATCAGTCAAATCTGTATTTATTTATTGTGAATGATCCAACCTTGTTTTTACAAACTTTTATCTTTTGGGTTACTTATATTACTGTTTTATCTGATGTACAGGAGTTGTATTGATACTAATTTCAGAGTCATCACCAAATAGACATATGACATCAAGGGAGTCTTTTAATTGTTTTTCGTCCAAATCAAGATGATAAATGAATTCGTTATTCTTTTCCTTTCTAGGAACCTGGAAACTTGATGACTATTTGCCAGAGCACTTACAAAATGAAATCATGGAGAATAGCCTAGAACGATGGCGCAAACAGAAAACATTTGAAAATAACGTTCATCAGAGCACAGCTCGTTTCGTGTTAAGGCAAAATCATGATATGTGTGACTTACATGGAGAAACTATGAAACCAAACTTAACTTTACTTCACCAGAGCAGAAGCTATGAAATAAAGAACCCTGCAGATCTTACTGGAGGTGGAAAATCCTTTCTACATGCTATTAATGAACAGTTTCATCCCAAAATTAAATTCCCTGAAAGCAGAAAACTCATTAGTACTAAGTCCCAATTCATCAAGCATCAGAAAACGCAAAAAACAGACAAACCTCATGTATGCAGTGAATGTGGGAAAGCCTTCATCAAGAAGTCCTGGCTCACTGATCACCAGATCATTCATACAGGAGAGAAACCCCACAGGTGTAGCCTGTGTGGGAAAGCATTCTCCAGAAAGTTCATGCTCACCGAACACCAGAGAACACATACAGGAGAAAAACCTTATGAATGCACTGAATGTGGCAAAGCCTTCCTGAAGAAATCACGGCTCAATATACATCAGAAAACACATACAGGAGAGAAACCATATATATGCAGTGAATGTGGAAAAGGCTTCATCCAGAAGGGAAATCTTATTGTACATCAGCGAATCCATACTGGAGAGAAACCTTATATATGCAATGAGTGTGGGAAAGGCTTCATCCAGAAGACATGCCTGATAGCACATCAAAGATTTCACACAGGAAAGACTCCCTTTGTGTGCAGTGAATGTGGAAAATCCTGTTCCCAGAAGTCAGGTCTCATTAAACATCAAAGAATTCACACGGGAGAGAAACCCTTTGAATGCAGTGACTGTGGGAAAGCCTTTACCACAAAGCAAAAGCTCATTGTCCATCAGAGAACTCACACAGGTGAAAGACCCTATATCTGCAGTGAGTGTGGGAAAGCTTTTGCCTACATGTCTTGCCTTGTTAAACATAAGAGAATACACACAAGAGAGAAATGTGGAGATTCAGTCAAAATGGAAAAGCCTCCCTCAGAGAATCACAGCTTATCACAGACGAGTGGTGCCATGCAGGAGAAAGACCTTGTCAATACAGTGACTATGCACGTGCCTTCGGTGGCTTGTCAGACGCCAGTAAACATCAGTGGGCTCTTAGCAAATAGGAATGTGGTTCTAGTGGGACAGCCTGCAGCCAGATGTGCACCTTCAGGAGACAACAGAGGATTGACACAGGACAGAAACCTTATGAATGCAGTGAATGTGGTCATGCCTTCAGTGGTCAATTATGTCTTATTTTATGTCGCAGAAAACCAGTAGGAGAAAGCTCAGAGACCTTCTATGTGGAGAAGGGTTGAGCAAAAATTTCTAGGTCATAGTATGGCTGAAAAGTATATACTGAGAGGAACTATATAAATGCCGAGGCTGGGAAAGCCTAATCTCCTCATCCTATTAAAAATATGCATTGATACACAGGCATAATCTGATGTCAACCCAAATACATACACCTCAATTGCTGTATTGTGTCTGTTAAAGGAATGAAGGAAGTCAGAGTTCAATAAGTGGAGGGAATAAGTATGTTTTAAAAACATACAAGGAAATTTGTATCTGGAATGCTATGAACGAAAAATCTGGAAAGGGCTAACATTGGGTGGGTGGGATATGGGGCATGTGTATATTAATTCAGTTTGTGCAGGCCAAGGTGAAGGATTAATTGGAAACTGCGATGTCTGCTGTAAACTCTTAGAAGTTTATTTTATGCAGAGGCACTTACGGAACAGCAGCCTTAGATTGAGTCAGTTCATTCATTTACTGAGTATGGGTTCTGTTTGAGGAGGTGAGGATTCAGTGGTGACCAAAGCAGAAAAAGGCCATGGTCTCTTGGAGAGAGCATTGAGGTAACCAGATTATCTTTAAGTGGTACATTTATACCAGCTAATCTAGTAAGAGGATGTAAATATCTATTCCAGGTGAAATAGATACTTTCTTGGTTCATTCTGGTTGATAAGACACACTGTAGCCTGGATGGCTTATAAAAAGAGAAATTTATTTTTTAAAAAAAGTGCAAAGTTCCTATATAATAAAAGTTTCAAAACTTTCTAAATAATATATGAGAAGTCTTGAATAAATAATGAAAGAAAAAAATTTATTTCTGTTTTGGAAGCTGTAAGGTCGAAGATCAAGGTGCTGGCAGATTTGAAGGTCTGCTTCCTGGCTCACGGAAGGCAGTCATCTCACTGTGTCCTCACAAAGGGGAAGGGCAGAGGCATTCTCTGGGATGTCTTACAAGGGCACTAATCCCATTCACGAGTGTTCTACTGTCATGACCTAATCACCTCTCAAGGGCTTCTTAATACCATCATATTTGGGATTAGGATTCAATGTATGAATTTGGGGAGGACACAAACAGTCCATAGAAGAAAATGGAGTATGGAAATCCCCTCTTATATGTGGGGGATATATTCTAAGACCCCCAGTGGATGCCTGAAGCTAGGATAGTACTGAACATACAGTATGTTTTTTCTTATACAGACACACCTATGGTAAAGTCTATAAATTAGGCATACTAAGAATTAACACCAAAACTAGTAATAAAATAGAACAATTATAACTATACTGTGATAAAAGTTATGTGAATGTCAAAACATTTTATTGTCCCATACTCACCCTTCTTCCTGTGAGGATGTGAGATGATAAAATTCCACGCGATATGAAGTGACATGTAGGAATGGTGACTTTGGGTTAGGTTACTGTTAATGTCAGGAGGATCATCTGCTTCCAGACCACCTCTGACTTAAGGTAACTGAAATCCCTGAAAGTGAAACCATGGATAAAGGGTGACCACTGTAATTGGTTCAAGGGGTTATGATAATTTCTTGTTCAATATTACTTCTGTGGAGGGCAAGGACTCTTAATGGACTTTAAAGCACCATAGGATATAAGTAAGTTATTCTTTTAATGTCCATGTCTTACCTTCCCAAGTAGATTAAACATTCCTTGACTTTTTTTTTTGCTATTTAAATTTTACAGTTTTAAAAGCAAAAAATCAGTTCCTCCGTTGCACTAAACCAAATTTCAAGTGCTCAGTAGCCATATACGACTAGTGGCTACCCCATTGGATAGCACAGTGAGCCAAATTTTGTAGCTAACTATATGGCTAAAAAGCACAGACTGAGAGAAATCTGTCATAATTTCCAGTAATTTATCCTGGAGGATATTGGTTTGCATGATTTTATATTTCCCAGCACAGAAAAATTAAGACAAATCTGTTGGTTTGGAAAGTGAATAAGTTAGTCAATGGACTAGTCAGAATGTTTTGTCATTGAAGGAAGCAATAAGTCATTCGAAAGCAGTTCTAAAGAACACAGATATCTCCTTCCAAATTGTGTGTGATTAGAGACTCAATAGCTTAATATAAACTGGGCAGAACAGAAAAAAAGGGATCCCCAGAATAAGTAGAATAAAAAGGAGGACAAGAATCTTAGTCTCTAAGAATGGAGAATATAAGAAATGGGAGAGGAGTTCCCTCAGGGATGTCGTGGAGAAGAACCTTTGTATTTGTCCGCAGAACCATCACCCTTGAGAGTTGCCACCGCATCAAAGATGCCAGCTGCACTGTTCGCTGCTGAATTGAGACACATGCTTTCTCTGCATTATTCCTTCTCCCTCTTCTGGGAGTGGGGCTCTTGGCCTCTCACTATTGAGTACTTTGCCTTATTTTCATAAATACCACATAGTTATCCACCTATCCAAGTTACAAACAGTTCTCTCAAAGGAAAAGTAATTTCCCATCCTGTGGCTATCTCAGCATTCAATCTGAAATACCAGGTTGTTGGTATTCATTCCTTCAGATATATTTTGAAGCACCAACACTATGCAAGGCACTGTTCTGCACACTGAGGATACATTACTGAACAGAACAGGCAACAGAACAGCCTTTATAGACCTTACAATCTAGTCAGGGAGAGAGTGGATTATATAATCTTAGGAAGCGATAAATGCTATGAAGAAAAAGCCTAGGGCGCCTGGGTGGCTCAGTTGGTTGAGCGACTGCCTTCGGCTCAGGTTATGATCCTGGAGTCCCTGGATCGAGTCCCGCATCGGGCTCCCTGCTCGGCAGGGAGCCTGCTTCTCCCTCTGACCCTCCCCCCTCTCATGTGCTCTCTCTCATTCTCTCTGTCTCAAATAAATAAATAAAATCTTTAAAAAAAAAAAAAAAGAAAGAAAAAAAAAAGAAAAAGCCTAGTAATACTAATTTACAGTAATGTATAGGTAGTAATAGGGGAGGTTCTTCCCCCCTCCTCACCCCTCCCTGGGCTTTTCTGGATATAATTTGAGCCAAGACAGAAGTGGTGAGGGGAATCACCCCTCATAATATTTGTAACCATAGAACACTTTACAATTGTTTCTAATGATTGTCTATGACAGGCCTTTTGTCTCAGATCTGAGAAACTTAAAAGAATGCAAACTAAATCACACCCCACGCGTCCTAGACCAGAATCTCTGAGGCTGGAGTCTAGGACTCTAACTTTTTTTTTTTTTTTAGATTTTATTTATTTATTTATTTGAAAGAGAGAGAGAGAAAAACAGCATGAGAGGGGATAGGGTCAGAGGGAGAAGCAGGCTCTCCGCTGAGCCGGGAGCCCGATGTGGGACTCGATCCCAGGACTCCGGGATCATGACCTGAGCCGAAGCCAGTTGCTTAACCAACTGAGCCACCCAGGCGCCCTAGGACTCTAACTTTTCAACACTGGCCTGATGAACACCTAATTTTAGCACTCTTCACCCTAAAAACTGAATTATTGCCCACCACCACCCTCACAGTATAATGGGATGGATTCAGGTGGCGTCTTTCTCATTGGCTCCAGGTTTGCTGGCCTTGATTTTGGTGGCCTTTTCCCCAGGCCTTGATCGTGTGGGCCTTGGACTTTTTCCCAGGCCCCAATCCCAATTTAGGTTGTTCGAGCTGCTCTTCCTCTTGAGCAGGTAATGGCCTATCCCTCACACTGTACCAGTTTCTGGGAATCTTGTGTTCTTAAAAACTGCTTTTGCAAGCAATCTTTCTCGCCATAAGGTTTCAGTGGGTGTCCGTTTACAGATGTATTTTTCTTACCAGGAATTCATTCTCTGCTGCTCTGTCCGTACTTGAATTCCTACTCCTCCGTATGGAAACCTTTTTTTTTTAGATTTTTATTTATTTATTTGAGAAAGAGAGAATGAGAGACAGAGAGCATGAGAGGGAAGAGGGCAGAGGGAGAAGCAGACTCCCCGCCGAGCAGGGAGCCCGATGCGGGACTCGATCCCGGGACTCCAGGATCATGACCTGAGCCGAAGGCAGTCGCCCAACCAACTGAGCCACCCAGGCGCCCCTGGAAACCTTTTTTTTTTTTTAAGATTGATTTATTTGAGAGAAAGTGTGTGTTGGGGCTGGGGTGGGGCAGGAAAGGGGCAGAGGGAGAGAGGTAATCTCAAGCGAACTCCCCATTGACGGGCCCCACGCGGGAAGGGGGTTCGGGGGTGGGCTGGGGTGGGGCGGTGATTTCAGGACCCTGAGATTATGACCTGAGCAGAAATCAAGAGTGGCAGGCTTAACAGACTCAGCCACCCAGGCACCCCTGGAAACTTTTTTTTTTTTAATACGAAGCGGATAAATATACCTCTCGGCCATGTTGCTTCCTGTCCAGCCTGGGGAACGCAATGGAGCCTGCACCACGTTCGCCTCCCCAGGCTCCAGACTTTGACAACTTACCGATCTTCCGCCAAAGTGCACGTTGAGGATCTGAGAAAATGGCGGGAGCTCCTCACCTTCCCGGCCTTCAACCGCTCTGGCCGCGAACCCAGCCCTTTGCCCTGCGCAGTCGGACGTCCCAACATGGCCGCCCCCACGGCCGCCAGGAGCGGCGGACATGTTGCCTCTCCAGAAACACCGGAAGTCGTCGTTCGTGCTCCTCCGGAAGCCTCGGGTCCCTGGGCCGCCACGCGCTGAGCAGTTCACGGAACGTCAACGTTTCCGTTTTTCCCTTGGGCCTGACAGAAACCAGGTCGGTGTGCGGTTTTGCCCCTGGAAGGTTTTTGTTTCGTCACAGTGGGGGTTTTGCTTCTCACAGGGGGACGTGCGGACATGCTGTGGTAGGGACCCGTGAAGTCATTGCCGGGGGCGGAAGGGGAGCCTACAAGTGCAGAGGTGGAGGTGTTCAAGGAGGAGCAGGTGGGACCGTGATTTGAGGTACTGGGGGGCGGACCAGGCAGATCTGTCTGTGGTTGGGGTGCAGTTGGGGTGTATAGTTCAAAACCCCTGGGTGTGTGTGTGTGTGTGTGTGTGTGTGTGTTTAAAGCCTTTGGGCCAGGGATTACCTGCAGACGGAGGGACGAAACCGCCACCCCATTCCCCGTCTGTTAGGCGTCATCTATGGCTGCTTTCCCGCAGCAAAGGAAGAACTGAGTACTTGGGGCAGAGACCTTAAAGTTGAAAATGGGTAACGCTCACCTCTTAGCACATACCAGCGGCGAACCCTGTTGCTTACTGGCTGTTCTTTGCCAACAGAGTCTCCATTTTCTTCAGCATCCCTCCCTCTGGCAAGGTGACCCACAGCTCAGTTCATTAGTAAGTGCTGGTTGGTCTTAGTCAATCATGGTGGGTCCAGTTCCCATTGCTGATGACGGAATTTCTGTGAATGAGCTTAGTATATTATATGGTGCAGTTCTAGGCAGCTATATGTGAAAATCTGCTTAGTGGTTTCTTTCTTTTTTTTTTTTTAAGATTTTATTTATTTATTTAATTGACAGAGAGAGAGAGACACACAGCGAGAGAGGGAACACCAGCAGGGGGAGTGGGAGAGGGAGAAGCAGGCCTCCGGCTGAGCAGGGAGCCCAATGCTGGGCTCGATCCCACGACCCTGGGATCATGACCTGAGCCGAAGGCAGACACTTAACAGCTGAGCCACCCAGGCGCCCCTACATCATGCACTTTTTTTTTTTTTTTAAAGATTTTTACTTATTTATTTGTCAGAGAGAGAGAGAGAGCACAAGCAGGGGGAGCAGCAGAGGGAGAGGGAGAAGAAGACTCCTCACTGAGCAAGGAGCCTGATGTGGGACTCGATCCCAGGACCCTGGGATCATGACCTGAGCCGAAGGCAGATGCTTAACGACTGAGCCACCCAGGCATCCCATACATCATGCACTTTTTATGTCAAGTCTTTTGCTCAGTATTTGTCAGAATCATTCATGTTTTTGCACATAGATTTTCTTTTCCCTTTGTAAAGAGGGTCAGACATTATGTATTATATAAATATTCACACAGTAAATATTTTGGGATTTGCGATCTATGGGTGTCCCACATATGCTTGTTTTTGTTTTACAATCCTTAAAAATATAAGGAGCATTCTTAGTTTGCAATCTGGGCAAAAAATGTGGTTTCTCCATAGCAGTCCATTGTTTGAATATATGCAGATTTCCTTACTATTTATTAAACTGGCATCATTTACATTTTGAATAATGCTGTTACTAAAATTCTTATCCATGTCTTCTGGTAAAAATATACCTTTATTTTTGGAGGAATAAATATCATATACTTCACAGTGAAATTTCTTCCTGGTTGGTGAAAACACGGAGATGCAGGGAGAGTGGAGCTACTGGAGAGGGCCTGGAAAATCCTTCCCATTTCCCTCATTTCTTCCATCTGACTATTCCTGAGTTATATCCTCTTATAATAAATAAAATGGTAATGTGTTAAAAATAAAACACATTGGAATTGATACCAGAATCGTACCTTCTTTGGATGAGTTTCTCATTACCTTTCCCTCTTCCGAAAGCACTGCAAATTATGTACTTTAAGAAAAGTATTGGGGGGTGGGCGCCTGAATGGCTCAGTCAGTTAAGCGTCTGCCTTCAGCTCCCGTTGTGA
This sequence comes from Mirounga leonina, assembly GCF_011800145.1. NCBI lineage: Eukaryota > Metazoa > Chordata > Mammalia > Carnivora > Phocidae > Mirounga > Mirounga leonina. The sequence goes on along the minus strand of NW_023270438.1, from coordinate 1,259 downwards.
TCCCAAGGTCCTGGGATGGAGTCCCACAATGGGCTCCCTGCTCAGCGGGGAGTCTGCTTCTCCCTCTGCCCCTCCTCCCACTCATTCTCTCAACCTCTCTCTCAAATAAATAAAATCTTTAAAAAAAGAAAAAAGAAAAAAAAATTATTGGGGGATGCCAGGCTGTCTCATTTGGTGGAGCATGTGACTGTTGATCTCAGGGTTGTAAGTTCTCCAAGTCCCATGTTGGGTGTAGAGATTACTTAAAAATAAAATCTCTAAAAATAAAAAAGAAAAGAAAAAAATTATTGGTTTTCATCATGATACTAAATAGAGCATTGATCTTTCATTTGTCAAATTCTTACGTTAATTAGTACTTTTACATTCTTCTCCAATGATGCAGGGATCTTAGAACACCTCAACTTCATTAACCACCTTCCAATTTATTTACAGTATTTTGAACTTTTGTTTCTTAAGCATTTAAAACCTCCTAAGATAGGGGTGCCTGGGTGGCTCAGTCATTGAGCGTCTGCCTTCGGCTCGGGTCATGGTCTCAGGGTCCTGGGATCGAGCCCCACATCGAGCCCCACATTGGGCTCCTTGCTTGGCGGGAAGCCTGCTTCTCCCTCTCCCACTCCCCCTGCTTGTGTTCCCTCTCTTGCTGTGTCTCTCTCTGTCAAATAAATAAAATCTTTAAAAAATAAAATAAAATAAAATAAAACCTCCTAAGACATTTTAAGACAATAATACATGACTTGTAAGACAATGCTCTGGGGGCACTTGGGCGGCTCAGTCATTTAAGCATCTGCCTTCTCCCCGGGTCATGATCCCAGGGTCCTGGGATCAAGCCTCAGGTCGTCAGGCTCCCTGCTCAGTGGAGAGTCTGCTTCTCCCTTTCCCTTTGCCCCTCCCCCCACTTGTGCTCTCTCTCAATAAATAAAATATTAAAAAAAAGAAAAGATCTCAGAGTCCTGGGATCCAGCCATTTGTCTGGCTCCACGCTCAGCAGAGTCTCCCTGTCCTCACTATCTCTTGCTCTGTCTCTCAAATAAATAAGTAAATCTTAAAAAAAAAAAGGGGGTAATGCCAGTGATTTGCCCAGTATATTGGTTTTCAAACTGAAGAGCTTGTACTCACAGGCTGTTCAGAAGCTTTGAAGAGTTACCTGAGCACTCATGGCTTAAAGGAAAACACTGCCCCATCCTCTCCTCTGTGTGCTCTGTTTTGTAAAAGTGGTCTGTGTGAGATTCCCCTTCTCCTGAGGCATGGTGCTGGGGTAG
>NW_023270437.1:0-10419 GCF_011800145.1 Mirounga leonina | reverse complement strand
CTGATAGCCTGTGTCTTTTGATTGGGGCATTTAGCCCATTTACATTCAGGGTAACTATTGAAAGATAGGAATTTAATGCCATTGTATTGCCTGTAAGGTGACTGTTACCATATATTGTCTGTGTTCCTTTCTGGTCTACATTGCTTTTAGGCTCTCTCTTTGCTTAGAGGACCCCTTTCAAGATTTCCTGTAGGGCTGGTTTTGTGTTTGCAAATTCCTTTAGTTTTTGTTTGTCCTGGAAGCTTTTTATCTCTCCTTCTATTTTCAATGACAGCCTAGCTGGATATAGTATTCTTGGCTGCATATTTTTCTCATTTAGTGCTCTGAATATATCCTGCCAGTCCTTTCTGGCCTGCCAGGTCTCTGTGGATAGGTCTGTTGCCAGTCTAATGTTTCTACCATTGTATGTTACAGATCTCTTCTGAGGTGCTTTCAGGATTTTCTCTTTGTCTCTGAGACTCATAAGTTTTACTATTAGATGTCGGGGTGTTGACCTATTTTTATTGATCTTGAGATGGGTTCTCTGTGCCTCCTGGATTTTGATGCCTGTTTCCTTCCCCAAATTAGGGAAGTTCTCTGCTATAATTTGCTCCAATATACCTTCTGCCCCTCTCTCTTTTTCTTTTTCTTCTGGGATCCCAATTATTCTAATGTTGTTTCATCTTATGGTATCGCTTATCTCTCGAATTCTGCCCTCGTGACCCAGTAGTTGTTTATCTCTGTTTTTCTCAGCTTCTTTATTTTCCATCATTTGGTCTTCTATATCACTGATTCTCTCTTCTGCCTCATTTATCCTAGCAGTTAGAGCCTCCATTTTTGATTGCACCTCATTAATAGCCTTTTTGATTTTGACTTGATTAGATTTTAGTTCTTTTATTTCTCCAGAAAGGGTTTCTCTAATAACTTCCATGTTTTTTTCAAGCTCAGCTAGTATCTTTAAAATCATCATTCTGAACTCTAGTTCTGACATCCTACTAATGTCCGTATTGATTAGGTCCCTGCAGTAGTACTGTCTCTTGTTCTTTTTGTTGAGGTGATTTTTTCCATCTTGTCATTTTGTCCAGAGGAGAATAGATGAATGAGAGAACAAAATGCTAACAGGGTACCAACGTCCCCAGAAAATATACACTAAACAAATCAGAAAAGACCTAAAACCGGGGGAAAAGAAAGGGAAAGAAAGGAAAAAGAAAAAGAAAAAGATAAAAACAAAACAAAACAAAACAGAATATGATCAAATATGATCAGGCTGGTGCATAGATCAGTGCCACACACTAGATTTTGGGTGTATTTTGGTCTGTTAGAAGAAAGTGCCTCCCGAAATTTTAAAGAAAGAAAAACTTATAAAAATAAGGGTTAATACAATGAGGGGATGGAATATGACTGTAAAGATGAAAATTATAAAAGATTTTATAAAAGGAATTGATAAGAAGTTGGTTGAAAAAAGAAAGAAGAGGATTTTTAAAAAAAAGCGGGGGAGAGAATGTGATCAGGCAGGAGACTAGAACAAAGCCATACACTAGAGATTTAGGGTATATTTTGATCTCTTAGAAGAAACTGTATTCCAAAATTTTAAAGAGAGAACAACTTATATACCAAAAATAAGGGTAACTACTCTGAAGGGATAGAATATGACTCTAAAAATGAAAAATAAAAAATGTTTAAAAAAGGGATTGATAAAATGTTGGATGAAAAAGGGAAAAAAAATTAAAAAAAAAAAAGACAGTTAAAAAAAAATTAACTTTGACGGACTAAGGAATCAGGGGAAAAAAAGCCATGAATTACATGTGCAGTATTCCCCTAGCGCTGGAGTTCTGCCATTCTCATTGATCGGTAAACTTGGTCTTGGTTGGCGGTTCTTGCTGATCTTCTGGGGGAGGGGCCTGTTGCCATGGTTCCCAAATGTCTTTGCCAGAGGCGGAATTGCCCCGCCCTTGCCCCCTCCCGGCTAAGTAATCTGCTCGGGTTTGCTCTCAGGAGCTTTTGTTCCCTGCAAGCTTTCCATACAGCTTTGGAGGACGAGAGTGAAAATGGCAGCCTACCAATCTCCGCCCCCGAGGAGCCGAGAACTCAGGGCCCCTGTCCTCAGCGCGCCCCCAGAGAAAAGCAGTCAATCATGCCCATCTCCCCAGTCTCCAGCCGCACTCCGTGCTCACCCGGCCTGTGACTGAGTGTTTCTATCTCTGGTACCCGACCCCCTGTGGATTCTCCAAACCCAGCAGATCCCTGCGGTGCGCTCCTGTTCCGCTCCTCCCAGGGGAGGAAGGGGAGTCTCCCTGGATCTGCCGCTTGTTGGGTCCCTGCTGGAGGAGCAGTGGCCCGACTGTGCCGTGGATCCTGGTTTATGGCAACCCCACGCTGAGAGCCTGCGCCTTGGCTCCGTCTCTGCAGCCGGCTTCCCCGCTCCGATACCTGGGAGCTCTGCCACACTCAGGCACCCCCGGTCTTTCTGTGACCCTGAGGGTCCTGAGACCACACTGTCCCGTGAGGGTTCCACCCCCCGCTTAGCCACCGGAGTGACGTCCCTCAGTGGAGCTGACTTCTAAAAGTTCTGATTTTGTGCTCCACGGTCTATCACTTGCCAGAAGCGGCCGTCGGAGACCCCCTCGCCCGCCATCTATCCTCCTGAATATTGCCTCGGATTCACTTCTCCGCACATCCTACCTTCCAGAAAGTGGTCAGTTTTCTGATGAGAGAGTTGTTGCTATTCTTTTCTTTGATCTCCTGTTGAGATTGTAGGTGTTCAGAATGGTTTGATCCCTATCCAGCTGAATTCTTGGGACCAGATGAAATCCAGGTCTCCTACTGCTCTAGCATCTTGCTCCACCCTTAACTTGTTAATATTTAATTCAGAACCATTATGATCATATTTATAAGTCAGATAGGTCTATAATTTCATTTTCTTATACTGTTCTTGTCAGATTTTTGTGTCATGGTTATGCTAGTCTCAGAAAAGATCTTGGGGGAGATATCTGTCTATATTCTGAAACAATTTGTTTAATAATTATTATTTCCTTGAATATTTCATAGTCTTATAAAATAGCCTCAGCTTGATGTCTCTATGGAAGAGATATTTCTGACTACTGACTCAATTTCTTATCAATTTCTTTGGTAGGCATCAGTCTATTGAAATATTTCTTGTGTCTTTAGTAAATTATTTTCATTCATATTTTTTCCAGGAAGTTGTCCATTTCATCTACATTCTCAAATTAATGGGATAAAGTTATTCCCAGAAATTTTCAAGATTACTTATATCTCCCCTGAATCTGTACAAATGTTCCATTTTTTGTTCTTAATATTGTTTATTTTTCCCTTCTCTTTTTATTATTTATTTTGTTGGAAATGTGCCATTTTTATGTCTTCTAAAAATGAAAGCATTTTCTCTATTATTTCTATTATACTGAATTTACCTTCTATTTGTTAAATCCTCTCTTATTTTAATTTTTTAAGTTCTAGTTTGAGTTTTCTGCTTTTTTTATAGCTTCTTTTTTTGAGTACCTACAGTTTTTCTTTTTTTTTTTTAAATAAATCATTTGAATGTATAAATTCCCTTCTAAGTACACCTTTCCTGCAAACCACAAGCTTTGATATGGTGTGCGTTTTAGTTACTTAGTTCTAAATATTTCACTATTTACACCATTATTTTCTCCTTAAATCCATGAGTTATTTAGGAGTGTATTTTTAATTTTAACACAAAGAAATTTTAAAAATATTTTTTAAATGTTAGTTTCAAATTGAATAAAATTGTGGTTAGAGAATGTGATCCTTTATGATCTCAACTTTTTATTGTATTTTTAGTCTTTTTGGCTCAACACGTGGTCGATCTTTATAAATGTTTCCAGGGTACATAAAAATAATGTCTATTCTTTATTTGTTGCTGGACAGGATTCTGATTACCTATCAGATCACATTTTTAATTTTATTGTTCTCATTTTTATGTTCTCACTTATTTTGTACCCAATTGATTTGTCTGGGTCTGAAAGAGGTATATAAAACAGCCATTTTGAATGGGTGATGACTATTAGGGAGGGCACTTGTTGTGATGAGCACTGGGTATTATATGTAAGTGATGAATCACTAAATTCTACTCCTGAAACCAATATAACACTATATGTTATCTACCTAGAATTTAAATAAAAAGTTGAAACAAAATTAAAAAATGAAAAATAACATAGCCATTTTGAACAGTTTGATGTGCCTTAACATGGGCTTCTTTGGGTTTATGATTCTTGATTTTCATTTAGCATCTTGTTTCTGCAAATTTCTGTCTTTCATCAAGTTTGTATGTTATACTGTTTGATATTATCTAAGAGATTCCCCAGGGCCTTGTTCTTTTTAAATGTTTTCCTCTCTGTTCTTCATCTTGGATAATTTCTATTGCTCTCTCTTCAAGTCTATTTACATTTTTTTTTTTTGCTGTGTCCATTCAGCCATTAAATTCATCTAGTGATTTTTTAATTTCTGAAATTATACTTTTCAGATCTAGAATTTCCTCCCTTTTTTTGTCCCTATTTATATTCCATGATTTTTTATTTCTCTGCTGAGATTATTATTCATGAAAAGCCTGCTCTTTTACTTTTCACTGAGCATACTTATAATGACTTTAAAATCCTTGTTTGTTAGCTCCAACATCTGGTTTATCTCAGAATAGGACTCAATTGATTTTCTTTTGAGAATATATTCCTTTTTTTTCTTTGTATGTTAGATTTTAAACATGTTGCTTATATTTGAGTGGCATGCAACTTTGGGATCATGTGAAAGTAGGACATATTTATAGCTTCTATCTTGGGCTCCCCTCAGGTTCTGCATTCCTGGAGGAGATGGTATGAGGAAGCTCACGTAGCTCTAGGTAGATATAATCAAACTCATGTCAATTAGATATGCTTATGATGTCACTCTACTGTGTGTGTGTGTGTGTGTGTGTGTGTGTGTGTGTGTAGTTACAACTTTTAAAAACCACTTGTAGGGGCGCCTGGGTGGCTCAGTTGGTTAATCATCTGCCTTCGGCTCAGGTCATGATCCCAGGGTCCTGGGATGAGTCCTGGGCTCCTTGCTCAGCAGGAATCCTGCTTCTCCCTCTGCCTGCTGCTCCCCCTGCTTGTGCTCTTTCTCTCTCTCTCTCTCTCTGACAAATAAATAAATAAATAAAATATTTTAAAAACAAGTCCACAGAAGTGGAATTAAAAAAAAACAAAACATTTGTGTGTCACTCTCATCATTGAAGATTACACAGCACTTTCTAGCCTTTATGTCACAACCACCCTTAAGGTAAACTATGCTTCCCAAATGTCAAAAAGTTGGCCTCAAAACAGCCCAAGAGACTGTCTTTAAAATTATGATGTTCATATACAAAGGCAGATTTGCTGTCAATTTTTGGAAATTCAGCTTATGACACTCAAGTTCTAAATGTCAATTATGCATCAAAGAGGTGAAGCCAAATCATTTTGACTTGCAGAGGATACTGCCAAACACTCCCTTATCTAATTAAATAGAAAGAAAATAATGCACTCATGTCAGTTTGCTGCTTTTGTGATTGATCTAGAGGATTTATTTGTAATACTTCAATATTGGTACATCTAGGTGACAAGTTTTGGCAGAAGACACCATTTCTATGTGAAAAAATTCTATTGTTTTTCCTAGTAATTTCTCCTTTATACTGAAGCTGGTACGTTAGACTCACTTATTTTCTTAGAAAAAATAGAGATAATTGTCTAAGTTGGATGATGATTACAGAGAATCCATTATACTAATTCTCTGTACTTTTGTTTATGTTTGAAAATTTCCATATGAACTTAAAAAAAAATTACTTCTTTGTGGTTAAGAAATGGAAGCCCTGTTAAAAATTCCAATGAATTTCTATAGGGAGATTATTTAGTATAATGGTTCGGAACACAGCGTTTTGGGCATAAGTATGAGCTTTGGAGACTGCCAAATTTGGATTCTGACTCTGTGTGACTTTGGGAAAATTAACGTCTCTGTGCCTTGGTCTCCCCTTCTCTTCCTCTTCCCCTTCCCTTTTGCTTTCTTTTCCTCTCCTCTCCTCTCCTCTCCTCGTAAAAGTGCCAAAGAGCCCTCAACTGGTAGTGGGCAAAGCACTGGATATGACATTATGCCTGAGGTCAGCTGTGATTCCAGTTTTATCAGTTTCAATGCGTGAACTTGGCCACTGAGGGCCAGTTTCCCATAGGCATAATGAAAGGCTCAGTTTGAATGATGCCTGAATCTATTCTCTGTAATACAGATGTTGAGTCTGTATGTGGTCAACCAATAGACAACCTTCTTCCCTATCTGGATTCAAAATGGAGCAAAAGAATGAAGAAAACAAAAGAAACAAAAGAATCAGTGGCTATAGAAACAAAACATTGCCTGTAAACTTAATAAATACTAAGTGGAAAGATATGGTTTGGTGTGAGATGTGAGAATCCTTTGGGTTTGCTAATGATTTACCCATCTAGTCACAGGCCATGCTGGATCTCTATTTCTTTGAAGAGGAGCAGAGAACAAGTGCCATTTGGCTGCGTTCTGGCCAAAAAGGGGTGAGCAGAAGTATATGTGGGTCAGCCAGAAAGTCTTCATGACACAGAGGAACACACCCTCTTTCCTTCCTGCTTCTGCTCTCCTACAATGAGCTAATGATGTTTGGGAGTTTTGAAGCTATTTTACACTCTGAGGTTTTTCCTAATATCTTTTGATTATCCTTTTAATAACTTGGGATCTGTGGTATTATCTCTCTTTTCATTTCTGACAGAGTTTTTGCATTTCTCTTTTTTAGATCAATCTTCCTTTTTTTTTTTAACAATTTTATCAATCTTTTCAAAAGACTCAGTTTCTTGATTTGTTGATTTTTCTCCCTTGTTACTTTCTGTTTCATTGATTTCTGCTGTTTTTATGCTTTTGGGGGATTGATTTTGTTCGTGTTTTTAACTTCTTGAGGTGAAATTTTAGATCATTAATTGTAAGACTTTCTTCTTTTCTAATCTGTGCATTGAAGCTATAAATCTTCCTCAGCATTACCATTGGTGCCTCCCATAAATTTAAATATATTGTATTTTCAACATTATTTTGTCAAAATATTTCCTGATCTTTGTGATTTCTTACTCAACACATGGACTATTTAAAATTGTGTTAATTATTTTCCAGATGTTTGTGTGTTTTCTAGATTTTTTTTTATGGTTATTCATTTCTAGTTTAATTTCAGTGTTAGAGAGCATACTGTGTATTTCCTGGTGAGGCTTGCATAGTTTGGAGAATGTCTATTTTGTAGTTCTTGAGTGCAGTGTTCTATAAATGTAATCATATTGATTAATGATGTTGTTCAAATCTTCCATATCCTCACTTATTTTTTTGGACATATTCTGTCATTTACTTAGAGAAGTATGTTCACATCTGAAATTACGATTGTGAATTTTCTTTTTTTATTCTGGCAATTTTGTCTTATATATTTTGAAGCTATATGTTAAATAAATATATATTTAGAATAGTTAGATATTTGTCATAAATTGCCTCTTTTTATCATTATGAAAAAAAAATTTGTAGCCTTATTACTGCTTCTTGCCTTTAAATCATTTTAGTCATTCCTTTCTTTTGGCTAGTGTTTGCAGAGAACATCTCTTTCCATTCTTTTATGTTCAAACTATGTATATTCTTTTTTTTTTTTTTTAAAGATTTTATTTATTTATTTGACAGAGACACAGCGAGAGAGGGAACACAAGCAGGGGGAGTGGGAGAGGGAGAAGCAGGCTTCCCGCTGAGCAGGGAGCCCGATGCAGGGCTTGATCCCAGGACCCTGGGATCATGACCTGAGCCGAAGGTACACGCTCAACGACTGAGCCACCCAGGCGCCCCAAACTATATATATTCTTATATCTAAAATATGTCTCCTATAAACAGGACATCGTTGGGACTTTTAGATTTTTATTCAGTATGACAATATTGCCATTAAATTGGACTATTTCATAGATTGACTTTTAATGTAATTACCAATATATTTGGGTTTATGTCTATCACCTTGCTTTTTAATTTTTTTCCATCTCTTCTTTGTTCCTCTTTTCCTGCCTTATGTTCTACTTTATTTCCTTTGTTAACATTTTCATTATATTATTGTATTATTTCATTATCAACTTCTGAGGTTATAACTTATATCCATAATACATTATAATTTAAATTAGCTCTTTATTGCTTCATAAACAACACAAAAACTTTGCAACAGTGTAACTCCATTTACCCTTTTCTTTACCTTTGTCCTATGGTGGTCATATATTGTGTTTATACTTTTGAGTCTACTGGCTGAAAATTTTGTCAACTTCCGTTTGTCTGAAAATATCTGATTTCTCATTTATTTTTGAAGGATTTTCCAGCTAACTTGAATTCTAAGTTGGCAATATTTTAGCTCTTTTTAAAAAAATAATTAATTAATTAATTAATTAATTAATTTTATTCTTATGTTAATCCCCATACATTACATCATTATTTTTAGATGTAATATTCCATGATTCATTGTTTGTGCATAACACCCAGTGCTCCATACAGAATGTGCCCTCCTCAATACCCATCACCAGGCTAACCCATCCTCCCACCCCCCTCTCCTCTAGAACCCTCAGTTTGTTTTTCAGAGTCCATTGTCTCTCATGGTTCGTCTACCCCTCCGATTTCCCCCCCCTTCATTCTTCCCCTCCTGCTACCTTCTTCTTCTTCTTTTTTTTTTTTCTTAACATATATTGCATTATTTGTTTCAGAGGTACAGATTTGAGATTCAACAGTCTTGCACAATTCACAGCGCTTACCAGAGCACATACCCTCCCCAGTGTCTATCACCCAGTTAGCCCATCCCTCCCACCCCACACCCCACTCCAGCAACCCTCAGTTTGTTTCCTGAGATTAAGAATTCCTCAGATCAGTGAGATCATATGATACATGTCTTTCTCTGATTGACTTATTTCGCTCAGCATAACACTCTCCAGTTCCATCCACGTTGTTGCAAATGGCAAGATCTCATTCCTTTTGATGGCTGCATATTATATTCCATTGTACATATATATACCACATCTTCTTTATCCATTCATGTGTCGATGGACATCTTGGCTCTTTCCACAGTTTGGCTATTGTGGACATTGCTGCTATAAACATCGGGGTGCATGTGCCCCTTTGGATCCCTACATTTGTATCTTTGGGGTAAATACCCAGTAGTGCAATTGCTGGATCATATGGTAGCTCTATTTTCAACTTTTTGAGGAACCTCCATACTGTTTTCCAGAGTGGCTGCACCAGCTTGCATTCCCACCAAAAGTGTAGGGGGGGTTCCCCTTTCTCTGCATCCCTGCCAACATCTGTCATTTCCTGACTTGTTAATTTTAGCCATTCTGACTGGTATGAGGTGGTATCTCATTGAGGTTTTGATTTGGGTTTCCCTGATGCCGAGCGATGCCGAGCACTTTTTAATGTGTCTGTTGGCCATTTGGATGTCTTCTTTGGAAAAATGTCTGTTCATGTCTTCTGCCCATTTCTTGATTGGATTCTTTGTTCTTTGGGTGTTGAGTTTGATGAGTTCTTTATAGATTTTGGATACTAGCCCTTTATCTGATATGTCATTTGCAAATATCTTCTCCCATTCTGTCGGTTGTCTTTTGGTTTTGTTGACTGTTCCTTTGCTTTGCAAAAGCTTTTTATCTTGATGAAGTCCCAATAGTTCATTTTTGCCCTTGCTTCCTTTGACTTTGGCGATGTTTCTAGGATGAAGTTGCTGTGGCTGAGGTCAAAGAGGTTGCTGCCTGTGTTCTCCTTTAGGATTTTGATGGACTCCTGTCTCACATTGAGGTCTTTCAACCATTTGGAGTCTATTTTTGTGTGTGGTGTAAGGAAATGGTCCAGTTTCATTCTTCTGCATGTGGCTGTCCAATTTTCCCAACACCATTTGTTGAAGAGACTGTCTTTTTTCCATTGGACATTCTTTCCTGCTTTGTCAAAGATGAGTTGACCATAGAGTTGAGGGTCCATTTCTGGGCTCTCTATTCTGTTCCATTGATCTATGTGTCTGTTTTTGTGCCAGTACCATACTGTCTTGATGATGACAGCTTTGTAATAGAGCTGGAAGTCTGGAATTGTGATGCCGCCGGCTTCACTTTTCTTTTTCAACATTCCTCTGGCTATGCGGGGTCTTTTCTGGTTCCATACAAATTTTAGGATTATTTGTTCCATTTCTTTGAAAAAAGTGGATGGTATTTTCATAGGGATTGCATTGAATGTGTAGATTGCTCTAGGTGGCATTGACATCTTCATAATGTTTGTTCTTCCAATCCATGAGCATGGAACGTTTTTCCATTGCTTTGTGTCTTCCTCAATTTCTTTCATGAGTATTTTATAGTTTTCTGAGTACAGATCCTTTGTCTCTTTGGTTAGATTTATTCCTAGGTATCTTATGGTTTT